>NW_025954338.1:0-62444 GCF_022376455.1 Epithele typhae | reverse complement strand
ATGCAACGCGCCCGCCGCCTATGCACCCTTCTCCGCATTTTGACCGCATCCCGCGCCCCGCACGTCCTGTGGAGCCATCCTCGGCGCCGAGGGAACCTGTGCACACGTACCGTCTCTCTCATGTAGACCGGTACGATCCCCGGCCCGGACGACTTGCACGACACCCTCCCACTTCCCAACTCACCGGCCACGAACGTCACGCGTGTCCAGACATGCCCCGCTCAGAGCATGTCTGGGACACCCTCTTCTCCCCTGCGTTCCGTCTCTGCTCTCTAGAGATAGTGACATAAAGCGGGTGCGGCGCGCGCGGATATACGGTCCGTCCCCTCCTCGTCCCTAATTTTTCCGCTGCTCTGTACGACCTTCTGCAGCACCAGGAACCCTTGCTCGCCGCACCCCGGTCGGCGTCCAAGCTCGTCCGTCTCTGCATGTGGTAGCGAGGAGAAGCCGTGGGACGATGACGATGCCCGGGTCGTAGAATGAGCCCAGTACATATTGGAGTGTAGATGTGGAGCGTATCAGATATCCCAGCTGCATGGCTGCGCTGAGCGGAATGGATGTCCTCACCGCTGAAACGTGAGAGGCCCGCGTCGCTGCTCGACGAGGAGGAGGACCAAGAACCACGCGCCGTGTCGGTGCGCCAGGTGACCACACGGTGCCACAGGTTCTCGGCGATGTGGCCCGTGAGGATGGAACTATGATAAATCGCGATGCAAGGTGGAGAGACGCTACTCATCCCTACCGGTGCTAGGAGGAGCAGACGCCGTAGGAGAGCCTGTTATCAAGGGCATTGAAGAGAAGAAAGTGACTGAGGAGAACTATTGCTCTCTAATACGCGATCAGCAACGCTGAGAAGAGGGATCCTTGTAGTGGGAAGAGGAGATGTTAAAGATTTGCTCGAGAACTGGGGATGAGATTGTTGAACTGGATGGAGAAGGTTGTGAATCTGAAGTAAAAATCAGGCCTGAAGATTGCTCTTAATACTCACCAGTTGTGTATCTCCTCCAGTCATCCTCTCGGGCGCGGCCGCTGTGGAGCGGTGGCAGGCACCCCGCCTAGCCCAGATTACAGGTCCATACTTACTTATCTCCGAACAAGAACGGAGTGACGAAGGTGAGAAGGCACACCGAATCTGGAGCGGGCTCTCGGACTGGCAGCACCAGGCGATAGGCGTTCCGAAAAAAACCCGGTCGGCGCTGATGAGCCGCAGTCCAGAGGTGAGTACTTGAGTCTCGGATTCACGCTCCGCCCAGGAAAGACCGACGCACAGAAAGTGGAGGGCCGATTGAGAATCGAACTCGCGACTAACTGACAAGCGCCGATTCAATATTCGCGCGCGACCGAACGATTTGGTTGTCGTGGGCTGCTCCGCATGCTCGTGACTTCTCCTCCTCCACACGCCTGACTGGTGACGTATTTTGCAAAAACAACGTCCATTCCCTATTGACCCGGGCTACAGTTGTGGTGAAGTGAACGTACCCGCTGAGGATTTCCCACATAATGCCTGATACTCGATGTTCAAGCCGGTTCAGAATGCATATCCTCGCAGGAGGATGCCGTTCGCCAGCAGCCGAAACGGAGGCGCAGCTTGGAGACCCACTTGCTCTAGCGTGTGGGAACGTTTTTGTATACCGGTCGGATGTCGCGTGTACCGTAAATATCGGGGTTTGAGTGGACTGTCGGTGTTGAAGGTGGATCATCCTCTCAGTGTACGTTCTCTCGCCGGACTGGCATTGGTTCTCACTTACGACACATCACAGGATAAGGGTACATTTGACAGCAGTCAATGAAGTATATAAAGGTTGAGGCCGCCCCCGCTGCCCCGCAGACTCCGAGCATCGACCCGCTTCCACGAGCCGACTCTCCATTCATCCCGCACACCATGACCAGTGTATACGCCCGCACCTGAACCTGCGACAAGACTCGGCCGGTACCGTAACTATCTCCCCTCGCCGGCGTGCGCGTGTCGCCCATCTGCCTCGGCGGCATGAGCATCGGCGACAAGTGGGGAAGGTCATCGGGAGCTACATGGACAAGGACATGAGCTTCGCTCTCCTCGACACCTTCTACGGCGCCGGGGGCAACTTCATCGACACCGCGAACAACTACCAGGACGAGAGCTCGGAGGAGTTCATCGGCGAGTGGATGGAGGCGCGCAGCATACGCGACCAGATCGTCCTCGCGACCAAGGCGCGTTGGGGGTCGCGCCCACTTCGTTATCACAGCTGATGGACGCTGCGTCACAGTACACGTCCAACTTCAAGAGGGGGCAAGACGACGTTGTGCAGAAGATCAATTACATCGGCAACAACAGGAAGTCGATGCATCTCTCCGTGAATGCTTCGCTCAAGAAGCTCCGCACGAGCTACGTCGACATCCTTTACGTCACTTCGTGAGTCGCTCGCTGCTCCTGGGCTCGGCACTTTCTGACGACTCGTGCTAGTGGGACTGGGACAGCTCAATCGAGGAGGTCATGAACGGTCTCCATACCCTCGTTGAGAATGAGAAGGTCCTGTACCTGGTGCGTGCACCATACCGTTGTTCTGTCGCGCCGCCAACACTCTCCCCCAGGGCGTCTCCGACACGCCTGCTTGGGTCGTCTCGAAGGCGAACCAGTACGCGCGCATGGCTGGCAAGACGCCGTTCTGCATTTACCAGGGCTCGTGGAGCATCATGGACCGCGACCTCGAGCGCGACATCCTGCCCATGTGCAGGGCCGAAGGTCAGCGCTTCAATGTCTCATAAGTACCCCGTCCGACTGCTGATAGATCTGTCTTGCAGGACTGGCCATCGCTCCCTTCCGCGTCGTCGGGGCGGCAAGATCCGCACGGACGCCGAAGAGAAACGGCGCGAAGAGTCCGGCGAGAAAGGCACGCGTCCAACCGCCCTTCTCTCTCGCCTCGTCATGCTAACGTCCCTGCGCGGCAGGCCGCGCCGCCTTCAGCTCCTGGCTCCGCACCGAGGACGAGCGCCGCGTCTGCACGGCGCTCGAGGAGATCGCTCCCAAGGTCGGCGCGAAGACGATCCAGGCCGTCGCGATCGCGTACGTGATGCAGAAGGCGCCGCACGTCTTCCCGATCGTCGCGGGCGCAAGCCCGAGCAGCTCCTCGCGAACCTCGCCGCGCTCGACATCGCGCTGTCCCCGGAGCACATCAAGGAGCTCGACGCGGTCGCGCAGTTCAAGCCTGGATTCCCGTACACGATCATTGTCAGTCGCGCTTATGTTTTTGTGGCCAGGCCCGGATCGGCTGATACGGTTCACTGCAGGGAAACGGCGAAGAGTACGATATGCTGACGAAGAACGCTGCTGTGGTGGACAGGTGGCCGCACAAGCAAGCCATCCGCCCTACTTGAGAGGTGGCATGTATGAGTCGCATGCTCAGCGAGAAAGATGCGCCCGGTCCAGAAAGCGCGTCCGATTGGACTTTAGTAGATATCACTTGCGACGATGGGGTCCGAAGACCTAAGCACCTCGGAATTCGACACCATAGTCGAGTGGTTGTTGCTAGCCGTCGCAACACTCGGTTGGCTATCCTTGTGACAACGGTTCCGGGAACATGTCTTCAGAGATCGTCCGGCAAGAGGGCTTGCTTTTCCCCGTCGGGGATGAAGCTGTCGACCAGGAGATCGGGACTGCGTAGTACCGTCAGCGCTTCAGCATCTACAAACACCCGACCGGAGAGCCGCCTTGCAAACACTGATATCTGCCTTACTCCAAGGGACGTAGCAGAGCCACAGACTCGAAGAGGGGATCGGTACCGTAGCTGCGGCTGTGAGCAAGGGCGTCCGTTAGTTGCAATGCAACCGCTGGTCCAGTGACGTCATACCTTCCGCAATGCCGCCCAACCGAAGCTGTCCCCACGCAAACAGTGAAAGAGCGGATACGATTGCACCCAACGGCTATGAACTACAAACGATGGTGGTGGTGAGCGCATAATAAGTAATTCATAGATACAGCAGACGTAGCGTCGTGAAGGGCCCAGGCCGTCATACCAGTCGCAATCCGTGGATCGTGCCCATCCGAAACCATACTGATAATGTCGTGCTGGTGCACTGGGCAGCGAGGGATGATATCCTTGTGTGGTCGTGGAGGTGAGGGGAGGAAATGGAGCGAGTGGGCCTCAGTGCTCAGTACTCAGTCCAAGAACTCGGACGAGTGCAGCAGGTACCGGTACCCGTGCCATCACGCGCGAGATGTGCCGCGGGAAGACCACCGCGTCCTCGGCGACGGCGCGCTTCTTGAGCTTGCACCGGCTCTTCGACGAGCCCGTGGTGACGTGGAGGAGCCAGACGGGGTCTTCGTGCCCGTCACGCTTGGTGGAGGTCGCGCCGCTCACAAAAGGGAGGGTCGAGGCGCAAGTGATCGCGACGCCGGTGCCGTCGAATGTCCCAACGAGGTTCGAGAGTGCGCCGCATGGGATGTCGTCGTTATGGAAGACTGTCAGGTCAAAGATGCAGGTAGCAGCGCCGTTCGGAGTGCTGTTCCCTGAGCCGCCAATGCGGACCTGAGTGCAGGACAAGTAGATCACTGATCTCGTGGCGGATGAGGTAGTCGCCGGGGGTGAGGTTGTCGAGGAGCGTGATGATGAAGGAGCCGCCGTTCACTGCGAAGGTCCGCGAATCGAGATGGGTGCGCGACGAAGAGCAGAACACAACTCACTGATATTCGCCTGCACCCAAGTCTTTCCGTCGCTCTTCTTCCCGACCTGGTCGATCTTGAACCACTGCACGTCCGTCGAGTTCAACTTGTCGCAGATGACATCCCCGCACGACGCCATGTAGGTCATCGAAGGACCTGCGTTGTGTGGTCACTACACGCACGCCAATCAGCACCCCCGAGCCGCGCGGCCGAACTGGGGCACGTACCTTCTGGTCCTCACCGCCCGACAGCTGGGACGTGACAGTTCTCCCGGAGATTGTGGGGGCAAAGCTCTCTGCCGACTACGCGCTGAGGGCACAGAAGAGGCCCGGGTTGGACGCGCCCTTGACCGAGCCGATATCTGAGATGAGGCGGATGGGACTGGGGCCTGCGTGTCGCGTTCAAAAGTTGAGCATGGAGGGGTAAATAGAGACACGTACCGGTGTAGTTATTGGGGACTTTGCCGAGGTACTTCGTACCATCGGTCCCGACCCAGTCCGCGAAGCCATGGTATGCGACGTGAGGAGTGAGGCGGTAAATGTGGCAACGGCAGCGGAGGTCTTCATGCTGAAGGAAGTCGGAGGGTACAGGGGATGGGAAGAGGGATGTCAGACAGGCTCGGAAACAGGTATGTCGAGGCTGATGTTCGCCGTAGAGAAAGGTTGTGAAGTTGAAAGGTCAGCTCGTTCGAGAAGTGGAAAGGAACACGAGGCCCACCTGCAGACGACAGACGACCTTTGTACGCCCGTTCGCGTGAAGAGCAGAGCGTGGTGGAAGTACACAAAAGAGAGCATGCCGGACTCTGTCGCTTTCCACTCTTGTCGGAAAGGCACCAAGGTCGGTACCGCGGAATATCGTAAGAACCAACACGGGAGCACTCACCATCCAACGTCGTCCCGGATGGACGTCCGCGCCGCTCTCAACGAGCCCGCGTGCCTTTTCTCCGTCCTCCTTCTCGAGGGCGTCGACCGCGTTCGTCCCTGCGCCCGTCCGTCGGCCTGCCACCATCGCTAGTTCAACCACTTGATGCCCCCGTCCACGGCCTCCGAACTGAACTGATGCTTCGCCTTCGTGGGTGTCGTAGGAGGTAGACGCGGGCGTGCGGGAGGGAGCGAAACATGGAGATCGTCCGCGCTCAACAACGGAGCGGAGTTGTAGAAAAGCGACGCGGCACTTGTCGCCGTCGCCAGCCTTGCGGATGGTGTGGCGGGCGAAACATGAGGTCGGGAAGTCGAACCGGAGGTGCAGCAAAGAGGCAAAGAGGGCTTGATAGCGTGAATGGACGGTGACGAAAACGTGAGTAGGCGGCGCGATGAACGAGGGCAAGAACACACACCGACAGCCGCTCTCTTACACTCCAGATTTCCATATACAAGTGCGACCATCTCCCGCGAGACCGTACGAATGACAGCACTTGTCCAGCGATGTCGCCAGTCTCCAGCCTGAAATGAAGTCGTACGGAGACCATCAACAGGCGAGGGCTGGGCCTTCAGGAGAGGGGCTCATTGACGGCGCTGCGCTGATAGGAGTGGAATAGCGTGTGCATAGCTAAGGCGAAGACGAGACGGGGATGAGAAAGGAGGAGGCCGAGGCGTGATGGGAGAAGAGGACAAGAGCGTTGGCGCCGTCCGACCCAATTTTGCTTCCTCCCACTACAATCCCACTAGCCCGGCCCTCACGCGCTTGGCCTCATCTCTCTGCAGTTCGTCGACTCTTTCAAGGTCCGGCTAGACTCACACCGCTCACAGGCAATTCGCAACATGCCCTCGATGGCTCATAGTCAGTCTGTACGTGGATATGGACCCCACTGTCTCCACGGCGACGTCCGTCTCGCGATTCCTCCTCCAGACGCGCCTACTCCCCTGCCATATCCCGCGTCTTCGCCAACGTGTGCGTGGACAGAGACACCGAAGTGTACGCGAAGGACGCCTCAGGAGAGAGCGTACTGTCGCGGTACATGCGCACACCAGAACCAATTTCTCAAGTCCCCCGCGTCCAACACCTCCGCCACATTTTACCCTCCACCAATTTGTCGATGTCGATGTTCCTCCTCTGCGCAAACTCCACAGCCAGGCCTCCAATATCCGCACTATTGGTATCCACACCTTCCTTTTCTTCGTAGACCGTGACGGACTTCTCGTAGAAGCTTTCCGCGCCATGCACAAGCTCAAGCAAGCACGAGTGATAGTTGTCGTCCTGAGACTGTGGCCGCTCTCCCGGAGATCCCTTCGAGCCGGCTCAGGCGCATCGGGCACGTCGCTCGTTGGCATTGTGGGCGAGCACGCCGATCTCCAACGGGCCGGCGGTTTTCCCCCACTTCCTCCGGCCCCCCTGCCCGTCCGGCCCACCGCACTCGAGCTTCACACGACCCTCACGACTGTGGACGCGGGTCGTTTCTGGGACACGCTGTTTGGTGTCGCGCCCGGGCTGCGCTCGCGCGAGATCGTGGTCACGTAGGACGAGTGCGACGTGCGCGAATACATAGTCCGTCACGTTCTCGCCGCAACTTCCCCTCGCTCTTTTCCCCCGAATGCTGACCCCCGCACCCCAATCCAGGAGCGGCTCCTGGCCGCACTGCGATCCAAATCGCTAGCGATCGTCCATCTGTCCCTGCACTTCCCACCGATCGCACCGCTCTACCGCGCGACCGAGACCCGCAGCATCGAAGCGCTCCGCCCGCTCCCTCTGCAGATCGCGGAGGCCGTCCCGACGCTCCGCGCCCTCTCGCTCTCCTCTTGTTTTCCCGGATCGACCGGCTTCGACACCAGACGAGCGCGCGCGCAGCACACGGATCTCGATCTGGAGGTGATGGCAGAGCTCGCACGCGACGAGCAGTGGTAGTGAGTCGACGGCGACGGCGCGGGCGGACGTGGAGATCTGGAGGGAGGACGGCGAGCTGGCGCGGACACTAACCGAGCGCGCAAACTGAAGCCCCGATGGTGAGTGTTCCATCGCGCTTGACGTACCTATATGTACGGGACTGATAGGTAGTGCGTGCAAGATGTTGCTCCGCGAAGTCCCGATATCAGCGGTAGCACACACGACGCTCACAGATATATGCGTGCTCGTACCTTATGCTAGGAGCGAGGTGCCGCATATCATCGTTATCCGCTCCACCTCCTTTTCTTCCGTCCACGCTGATGTCACCTGCGTCCGAGAAATCATCAGTCAGTGCTTTGCTACTTCGGACCACAGCCAGCCTCAACAACGTGCGTCCCTTCTGTCAAACCTACAAGCGACTCTACGTTCTGGTCGACGGTGCCGGTGAGCGCTGGTGCTTGTCTCCCCGGATCGACCGGCTGTGACACCAGACGGGCGCATGCAGCCTGAAAAATCTGCCCCTAGTAGAGCTGATGGCCAAGCGTCGAGCGGCGGTGGGGACAGATGAGCGATATCGTCAGCCCTGCGCCGCGGCGGCTGCGGGAGCTCAGGAAGGCGATATCGCGCGAAAAAGGGTGGTGTTCGGTCGAGGGAGACGGCATGGCGCGCGGTGGCTGCAGCACCGCACAGACCTCACAATAAATACAATTCGAGAAACACGGTTGGTGCACCAGGTGCAGGTTTCGCACCGCTCTCGATGCCAGGTTCCACACACCAATCCTATTAACCAACGTGCCTATTCCGCGCTATCCACGTCAGCCCTCTCGCGTTTCTCCTCCTGTCACAGGATAGAGGCATCCAATTTCCGCTTCCAAGCCGTTGACTTCGTCCAGACTCCAAAGATCGGCTCCAATGGATCCCATAGTGTCCACAGCGAATCGCATAGATCCGGTTCCGACCTCGACGTCAGAGGCACACGTGTGGAGTGGGTCGTCTGAGCCGAGCTTGAGTGTCCGCTGATGAGCCTCCTGCAGGTCAAGCAGGAATCGCGAGAGGAGGACCGTGGTAATACTGGAATGAAGGATATGAGAATGCATCGGTACTAGAAACACTGCAGGTTGTACTTACGGATCACCGAATTGGCTAATCAAGGAGGTTTGACCGGGGGATATGATCTGGCACCCATCGGATTAGAGATGAATGGATGAGACATCGCATACTATATTTCCCACCCCTCTCAAAGTGGTTGCCATGCGGAGAGTGTTCAAAGTGAGAAAAACACTGCGCAATAAGATACACATTGGACAAGGGTTCAGGAGAACTTCTGAAAGACGTACACAAAATACATGGCTCCTGTGAACGAGTTATAAATCGGCAGGTCAGAGACGGAAGTTAACGGACCGTTGCATAGCATGATGTAGGTTAACGTTCGTGGACAACTAGTCTTCAGTTTTATTTCTGAAGAGCGTGCGTTTTTCCAGGTCAGAAATATAACAATCCCGTCTGCGAGGATAAGCAGTGACCGAGAAAGTACCTCCGCTGAAACAGACCAGATCAAACGCTGTAATTGAATATGAAACGTGTAATAAATCCAGGCATACGTACCACTGTGTGATCAGAGGTGTTAGAAATCGCGTCCACCGTACTTCGAGAGCACACTCACGATATCAGGACCGTTGTGGGGATTGAAAGGTCAATTATGAGGCAACCCCAAGTCGGATCACTGATGCTCTGCGTCTGATATGAAAGAACACCCTGCTTATAGGGGCCACATTACGGGGCGTTTATATGAATAAATGAATAGTTGGCACGCACGAAGTCAAAGCCTATGTTCGCAACAGAAAATACCAGCACCAGCACTGCAAGTGGGCGACTTTGACTCAGCGCTAATGCGCGCATTGCGGAGAATACTGGCCGATACTACTCGTCATTATTAACAAATAATGGGAAATGTCATACACACCTGCAGGAGGAAGGGGTTGTATGTATCCCAAAACGTCGGTGGTGTCGTTCAGTATGGTGCAACTGTTGTACACGAACTTGAGCCCAAGGAAGTTACTACGAGCATTATACATTAAACTGACGTCTGCAAAGCACGGGAAAGTGAGTGCCGACATTCAAGGGAAATCGACGAACACACACCCGGTCGGTAAATTTGTGATATCCAAGGAAGGAGAAAGTCTTGAGAATAAGGGCAAGATAGCGATTCAGGATGAATAGTACTGTTGACCCTGACAAGCGTCGGTTCCAGAAGAAATGGACCTCTCGGCCAAACGTGAGGATATAGTCGAAGATGAGGATGGCTTGTGGGTGTGAATCTCTTCCCATAGCTCATATTCACAGAGTACTAACCAGATGCTGCAGCCAACACGTATTCATTGGTGTAACTATATGATCATTCCGAAGAGGTAATGAGTTGAAGCGCTTTCATTTCTGCAGAATGAGACATACTTCACTTGAAAATCTTCTATCACTTGCGAAATTTGGTCACCAAGGCCTTCCGTTGACATTTTTCAGTGGTGGGAGGATGGTGGAAATGGTGCAGGTCTCTTGTTTATATAGGGCCTTGTTGAGCGCCACACAAATACTGCAACAATGACACAGTCTCGTCCTGGGGAGATCTTCAGGGACAATTGTGGCAGCAAAAACAAATGCACGTACTTCGTGTCTCTGGATGCATAGTAAGAGGCCACATCAAGGGGCGCATCCGCTGTCCCGTGTCTACAAATATTGATATACACCACTACAACAGCTTGGACGTCTGGCGCGCGTTCAGATAGTGTATCGTGTCAGTGTCTCAGGGACAGTCAGGGACCGGATGGTGAGGCCATCGCCGCGCCCATCAGAAAGCCAGCACGAAGCATGCCGGTTTTCAGAATGGAAACCCCGTCGGAGCTCTGGCGATCCGACCGTGGCTTGGCCGCCTACACTGCACGCGCCATCACGTGAGCCCTTTCTTCAACTCGCCAACATCACCAGCAAAGTGTGTGCCTGTCCGGAAGACCATCAGAATGATCCCTGGACGAGTGCATTTGGATCCATACCATGGAACACTTGTCATTCCTCTCATTGTCAATTTGACGTCATTCTCGCCATCTTCTCCCTCCTTGGCCGCTCTTAGCTAGCCTATGCTCTTTCGCAGTATATCTCTACGTGGTACGTCTCCTCTCGCAACATTCGAGTCGGTTTCCCCATGCTGATTTCTTTCTTCGGTCGCCCGCATCACTAACACAGGATCCACCGCTCGTCGCGCTTCGAGCCACACGAGCGAGTCCACCTCCCGCTTCATATCCCGCCTCTCCTGGAATGATACCACGCATCGAACATCACCCAGCTTTATGGCTGGTCCACCTCAAAGGATCGCCGTATTCACGCCCTTCGACCGCTCCCGCTGCGCCTCGCACTGGTTCGTGGAGCTCGCTGGCCTGCCGTCGGAGCTCGTTGCGGAGCTCGTGCGCGAGGACGACGTCGAAGGGCAGCGGGCCCGTCCGACCAGCGAGTTCTTCGACCCAGGGGTGCGGAGGCTGCGGGCGCTCCGAGAGGAGATGCGCGAGGAGCAGTGGTCGTGGATCGAGACCGAGGGGGTATCGCCGTCGAGGCAGGGGGAGATATGGCGGGATGACGGCGAGCGGGTGCAGGACTTGATCCAACGCCAGGACTTTCATCAGTGGAAGACACTCGAGGGTGAACGTTTCTGTTCCTGAATGTGTGCGCGCGGTCACCAATCAGCTCTTTGCAGGATTCTACTGCGCCAAGGTTCGTTGTGAGCGGTAGCTTGACACGGCTACATTCTACCGATGTCTGTATGCGCGTCATGCGTAGTTACAGTCGATACAAATTGTTTTGACCGCTTCATAAGCAGTATCATAGCGCGCGACGGGGCGAGAGACCAAGGCGAGCCGCCGCAGAGAAATGAAGTCACGACTCTATGGGCCCTGTTCGGGAGTCGTCAGTTCATTCTAAACCTTGCTGTCTGCCCCATCTCTTCGTCCTATAATATCTTCCTCGCACTCAAGTGAGGGGTGCCCCACTGCCGATGCGTCCATCCCGGCCGCGGCATCGAGAGAGACGCTCTCGAATCACCGCGCAGGTGGACTCAGCGGTATCGGAAGCCGGTCGGTCCCCGCAGATAAGCACCGCCGCGTGGCATGTCCCGCTCGCGCACGGGAAAACGGAGGCGTGGTCCGAGATCGGTGTCAGAAAGCCGTATAGACGCAGTGACACGTCCGCTGCGTCGCGAATGCGGCCACATCTCAGCAGGACAGCTGCATCGCCTGGGTACTGCACCTCAAGGCAGCACTGAGTCTTGATCGCACCTGTCTGAAGACTCACCGGATAGTGGACGCAGATGCGTGGCTCATGTCGCGTACACGGCCCGCACCCGATAACCTATCACGAGTCTCCGCTTTGTGCAAACGCGCGCCAGGTCTGCAAGCCCGCACGCTGACCGACCCAGAAGACCTGCTGTCGCGGACGAGAGATGCGCAGACTTCCAAAGATCTGCTACAAGCACTTCCAGTATTGATGTACGGTATTCGCGCGAGAAATGACGAGGCAACTCACCCGTCGGCGTCGTCGCCGTGTCAGCCCATCCTTGATGAGTTCGAGCGCTGCGTCCACGTCGTCCTCCGGGGCTCCTTGACCCTCCGCCACGAAGCGTTGAGGAACACGCTCGCGGGGCCACACCACCCTGTCATCTCGAGCCCCACAACCAGCGCCGTGGGCACGTCCGACAGCTCCAGCCAGCCCACGTGCGTCGAAGCCGGCGGGCCCCAGCCGGCGCGGTGAGAGCGGGACGATGGGGGGCGACGGAGACGCGACGAGACGGGCCCGCGACGGGACAGCCACCGACTCTCGGACGTACGCTGGGCGCACATCCGCGGGCGAGGGCGGGCGAAGATCAGCGCGCGGAAGGTGGAACGCGGAGGGGAGTCGGAACGTGAACGTCCGATGCACTCGCGTGCGTTCCAGTCGCTAAGAGACATCGGTGGCGTGCTAGTCTCTTCCCAGAACAAGGCTGCCGGGCCAGAGAACAGCCCCATGAACGTCCGGTCCGAGTGCAGAGAGGAAGCGCAGAGGGCGACGAGGGTACACTCACCGTTCAGAGCCATCGTCAAGTCGAACTCTTTGTGCTTCCTCTACGCCTTTCGACCACAACAGTGCCCCTCGAGTCCGGCTAATCCACCACCGTCCTCGATCCCAAAAAACGCTGTGCAGTCGCACCGAGTCTGCAGCGGGGGCGTGAACCGCGTCACAGGCTCGTTCTTCGAGTAGCCGTGATATGCCTGTCTGGGATAATTCTTGAGACGACCGAGAGACATTGTATGTAGGCTGCCGTGGTGTAGGAGGAGGAGGAGGAGGTTGGTGAATTCAGCCCCTCCAGCAGTGCCGCAACACCACTAGAAGCGCCGAGAGGAGACTGGGTGAACTGAACGAGGAAATAGGGTCGCGCGGGGCTGCGCCTGGTTGTTTAAGCGTTCCATCAGATAAGATTAGATAGCGAGCATGGTCGATCGGTCACTCCTTCGAATTGCCCCGTACGAGATAAGATAAAGCGAGCAATCAACGTCAACACGGACTAGGTGCAATGGACGACTTTAACGAAGATGACGCCGACGGATCTTGTGGGGAGACGCGGGAGACATGCGTATCGTCTTCTGTGTATCTGAATAAAACCATCGATGACTGCTAGAAACGCGTAAGGCAGGCAAGAATAACAGGCATGAGATAGAGGCTCGACCAGCGAGATGGCAAGAATGTTATTGAACTGGGCGTCGCTGTTACTTGATCCTGCGCAACCGTCTTCGTGCGGTTCTGGTCCACCGCATCGAGCTGTACATCATCACCTTGGAAGCGCGGAGCCTTGGATCTCGACCGTAGGCAACCTTGAAGCAGGCGAAAAGTTCCTTTCCCTTCGCATGGTTCGCGGGGGCGCCGTCTTCGTACACCGTACTGCTCTCATAGTACAAATATATGCGGTGAAAATACACACAGTGGTGACCAAGAATGGCCTCCATCCAGACTACTGCTCGTAGCGACACTTTTCCGAGTAAAATCCTACGAATACTGTACCATTTCGAATTGATCGAACCGCCGTTTGGAGCGTGACGGAAAGTCTGGTCGGGTGGATTCGAACTTTGACCGGGCCGTCCGTGACGGCCCGGAAAGTTCGAACCCATCATCGACTTTTGGGCACTTCTACGCCCAAACCGAGCGGCCGCTGACAAGCGCCCGCGAGACGCTTTCGAACTTCGGCCTTGTGAGCCGTGACTACCCCCAAGATTTCGAACTTTCGGTCCCTCTTGTGACGTGTGACGTTCGATTAATACGAAATGGTACAGTACAGCCAATCAGCGACAGTGCAAACGAGTCCAGTCCGAAGCAAACTCACCATCGAGCCCCTTCTCGGAATCGAAGTCCGCGCGTCCGATCAGGTCCCGCGCCGGCCCCCGTCCTCCCGCCAAATCTCGATCGGCGTCCGCGCCGCGCCCTCGCCCTCGACCCACCACCACCGCTCGTCGCGCGCGACCTCTGCCCGGAGCTCCTCCATCTTCCGCATCGACGCGTTGAGAAAATCGCTGCTCGGCCCCCACCGTCGCCGGATCTCTTTCTCGCGCTCAAGCTCTGCGATGAGCTTTCGCGGGCTAGAGAGTGGAATAGTTTCGAGTCGAAGTCCGAGGTGCCGGTTTTGCACGACGAGAGTGCAAAGACGCGGAGGGACGCGAGCTCCTCGGTGAGCCGGAGAGGGAGCGACCGGAGGGTCTCGACCTCAGGTGCGGTTGCAGCTAGATGGTTTGATACGAGGCGTGCCACGCGGCATGCGGAGCAGCGTCGTGCACAGCGTGAGTGCATATCTAGACTTTACCAATGTCAATACTCGAAAACATACAGATCAGACACAGGATATGAGTCAGGGACATGAGAAACACGGTGGAAGAGGCTCAAGAGAGAGTGTGTATGAGTGGATGAGGCCCGGCGCCCTAGACAGAGGGAACGGGGACGAAGGAAGTGGGTACAGGAGTAAAAAAATGGACAGAAAATATATTAAAATATGTCTCATGATGTATGAGGAGGTCTACGGGGTGCAATCGTGAGCGGAAGCACCGCGGGTGACCAATGATCACTGGGTGCGCGCAGTGGAGACCGCGAGGAGTACACGGAAGGCGCCGCGGTGCGTCTGTGTGCGTCGCGTCTTAGCGAGTATGCTACCGCGGATTTCCTTGGGTACTCGCGGGCGGATCTTGATGCGTGCGCGAGGCGGAATGGTCGAGATGTACGGGCCAGGCGGAAACGAACGTGGGCGCTAGCGTGAGCGGCGACGCGTGCGTAGTATCACTGCTCAGCTGCAGGCTGTCAGGCCGCCACCACCACCCTCCGCATTTCAGCCTTCTGTGATACGCCTCGTGTTCCCTCGCCCTCAACGCGCTGCCCACTTCTCTTCGCTGACCCGACACTCTCAGCCTCGCCGACGCGTCTTTCGTCCGAGTCCCGCCGGCAACTCCGCCGGCTTCTCCGCGTTGGATTGACTCCCCGCGGCGCGAGCCCAATGAGCTCGCATCCCCCTTTGTGCACCTCACATAGTTCGCATCTCATCACTGACTCTGCGGGTACGGGTCAAGGTGCGGTCAAGCACGGGTACACGAAGCCGTACCCTTACCCGACCCGCACGGGTACGTACCCGCGACCCGCGCGGGTTACCCGTACCCGTGCTATTCCCTACAGATGGGGCCCGTGCTCTACGAGCCGATCCGTATGTGGAACGCCCTGCACACAGCCGCGCCGCAGCTCCGCTCCCTGGAAATCGTCGTCGCAGCCTCCGAATGCAATCTGCGCGATTACGCCGTACGTCCCCTGCTCCCCGCAGGAGGGCAGCGCTGATACTCCCTCACACGCAGGATCCACTCATCGCTGCTCTCGGATCCACCTCGCTCGTCCACCTCTCCCTCCGCTTCCCGCCCACCGACCTGGCCCACCACGTTTCAACCTTGGAGCAAGCCCACGACCTCTGCACCGCGGAGATCGGCCGCGTCGAGACCCTCCAGTCGTTCCCTCTCCGGCTCCCCGAGGCTGTACCGTCCCTCCGCGTCTTCGCACTCTCATCGTGCAGGCCCGGCGCCACGGACCTCGACTTGGCACGATACCACACTTTGGCTTCGCCACAGATCAGGATCGCAGGGCTCGGGCGCGAGAAGGAGGTCTGGCGACAGTGGAAATCAAGTAGCGAGTTTTTCGCCGCGGCGAGGCGAAAGATGGAGGTGCACCGGGCGGAGATCGCGCGCGACGAGCGGTGGTGGTGGGTCGAGGGCGAGGGCGCGGCGCGGACGCCGATCGAGATTTGGCGGGAGGACGGCGAGCGGGCGCGGGACCTGATCCAACGCGCGGACTTTGATCTTGAGAAGGGGCTCGATGGTGAGTCTGCTTCGGACTGGACTCGTTCGCGCTGCTGCTGATCAGCTGTGTTCGCAGGATTCTACTCGGACAAGTGTCGCTACGAGGGGTAGCTGCTCGCCGTGCATATGTTCACGTCGTGTATCTGGGCGATGGGAGCAGGATAGCAGTGCTTGTGTTGGCGCATTGCTGACATAGTAGATGGTTGCCTATGTAGTCTCACTGTCGCGTTCGACAGCATTTGATGTCCCGACTCAAAACAGTGGAGACCTACTTTCTTCACGATCAACCTGGCCACCAGCACGTATGACATGACGCACCTTTTTAACGTGCGTCTCGATGTAAATAGCAGGGTAGATCGTACATACATGTTGAACGAGAGGAGCAGAAGAGGGCGTCGCGCCGTGAGAAACAGAGTGGATTAGAAGTCGTCCGGGTCGGAGATAGCACTGGTCAACATGAGGGAGACGATACGCGTGCACGGGTTCCGGACTCGGCGCCAGGGATGGATCCACTGGACGTGCGAGGCGCGAGATACCGTCGGGGGGCGGAGAAGGGTACATAGACGGCGGGCGTGCTGTGCGAGTGCGCGCGCATATTGTACATGCCTGGGCCAGGATCAGGAAGGAACCGTTATGTGGGACTCGTCTGTCTGGAAGTGCGTACATTTCTTTCAATCCCTCTCCTCCAGCCCCGCCGTCGGGCCGCAGCGCCGCTCCCTCCAAGTCGTGCTCAGAGGAATCACGCGCAACGTGCGCGGGGCCGAGTAGACGACGCGTTTCGCTAACATACGTCGGGGAACGGCACAGCGAAGCGGCCTGCTCGCCACGTTTGAGGTGCATATCGCATCGACATTTCTCCGCACTTCCCGCCCACACGCGCCCCACTTCTATCTTGTGCGCTTTCCATACGTCCGTACGGCCTCAACCGTGCGCGCTACCGCTCATACCGACACTTCGAGGAATAAAACCCTGCAAAGCAGAACTGATCAGCTATCGCGTGCACGACAGCCACCTCGAGCGCGACCACCACTCACCGTCCAAACTCCTCCCAGGGTCAAAGTCCGCACGCTCGATCAGCACCCGCGCACGCTTGCCGTCCTCCCGCCAGATCTCCACCGGTCGGCGCGCCGCCCCCTCGCCCTCGACCCACCACCACCGCTCGTCGCGCGGGACGTCCTCCCGAATCTCCCGGAGCTTCCGCAGCGCGGGACGCACGAACTCACTTGTCGAGCCCCACCACCGCTCGTCCTCGTCCTCGCGCGCGTGCTTCGCGGCGAAGTGTTCGAATAGGGTTGGCACGCGGTCCGCGCATTCCTGCAGGTTGTCGAAGCTGCTCGACCCGGGCAGGCAGCAGCGCAGCGCGACGAGCCGGAGCGACGCGGCGGCCGCGACAAGTTGCTGGGGGAGCGGGAGGAGTGCCTCGACGCGGCGGACCTCCGCCGCGCGCCGGTAGTCGACCTCGGCCATCGAACATGGGTGCGCGGGCGGGAAGTGGAGCGTGAGGTGGGCGAGCGACGACGCCTGCAGCGCGGGCAGCAGCGGGTCCTGGTCGTGCGGCGCGGGAGGGTTGGCGTGGGCGCGGAAATGAAGGACGGGCGGACATACCACGTAGTCCCGCACGTTGCACATTTCTACTGTGACCTCGAGAGAGCGGAGGTGAGGCGCCGCGCCGCTCAAGGATTTCCATACGTGCTCCGGTTCGGTCAGGACGGGATCCATCTGCAGTTTGAGAGCGAAGGGTCGGGTTGCTTCGAGCAGCGGGAGCAAGTCGAGGACCTCTGGGCCGGATAGTGACGCCATATCGCACCCTAACGATACAGAGTCGACGTGCCCCATGCGTCGGGTGGTGTCTGTGGCGACTATAGCATGCGATCGAATAATGAGCTCCTTGAGGTCAGTAGGCCACCGGTCATCGTCCCCCAGAGAGAATATCGGGTTCTCGCCATATAGCCATAGCGACAATGTGAGGAGATTGGGGCACAGCGTCACGAAAGTTGCGGCCACCGCTGAGGAGCATATGAGGGAGAGGTGGTGGATCGAGGGAAGGCTTCCATCGGGTGTTCTGAAGGCGTTCGGTAGCACGGGGACACGGTTGAAGTCGACTGTAAAAGTGTGTATGCTCGGGAGGGAGCCAAGGACGGATATGAGTGCCGCAAGCTCGGGTGTGTGATTTGGTTCGTCGTAAGAGTCAGCCAAATCGAGGTGTAATGATGCAATGTTCGAGCTTGAAAACATGGTTGGCAGAAGAAAGATCGTCTCAAAGGCGATAGATACCAGACGCGCTTGCTTGAGGTAGCGCATTACGCCGATGGCTCGAGTGAGACTTTCTTTGTCTTCTTCGACGAAGGACTCGAAGTTCCAGAGCTCGATGGTGCGAAGGTTGGAGGCGTGGCTGAGAAGTTGGTGCAGAAGTGGCACGTCGACTAGTTGAAAGAACTCCGTGACGAAGTGGTGGAGGTGCTGGACGCGAGGGACCTGAGAAAGCGCCTCTGGTGCGCGCATGTACTCCCACATGGCATAGGCCTCAGAGGAATCGTTTTCGGGCACAAACCCGTACATGTCTCTGCTCCAGTGCAGACTGGTGAAGACGTGGGAGATGGCAAGTTGATAAGCGCGTTTAGAGGCGTACGCCATCGCAAGCGCCTCTTTGGAATCCAGGAGGGAGAAGATCTCGAACAGAACATCGTCGTTCAACGAGAGGAGAGAGGCGAAAACCATATTCTGGGTGTAACGACGTGTCCTGGGTAGTTTTTCGGGAGGATGCTGGCGCGCAGTGGTGGGAGAGAGAGAGAGACGGGGCCATCACGCGCAAATCATGCGTGTTTGCGGATGTTGGCTGTGAGTGCCTGGCGCGTCTACGTCTCTTCTCCTTGCCCCTCGACCTCGTTGGCTCCCTTCCACCTCTCATCTGCGCTCCGCACTCGCCCGGCTTCAAGATATATGGCTCATTTAACGGCGAATGACCCAGGTCTCGCCTTTCTCAGGCCCCAGCGGTCTCGGGTTCAAGTCCACGCTATCGTTGTGCGCAAGTTGTGCGACCTCCGAGTAGGCTCTGTGGTGTTGGAAAGAGGCTGCTTCCGGTGCGTGTCTTTCCTCTCGTTCATTGCGCTGTCTTCCCATGCTCTGTACCTCCCATTCGTCTCCTCAAGCTTCATCGTCCCAGCCCTTCTGTCCTTTCTGGCCGGTGAACTCTCGCGTACGTTGACCTGATGCAATCCTTCACCGTCCCGAGCAGCCTCCATTCGCACCTCCCGCCTGACTTCCAGATCACACGCTCACAACCGCAACGAGTCCTTCTGCCATGCTCCGCGTCCTTTAGCTCTTTTCACCCCGCCCCTCTCGACCTATCAGGGCACCACAGGGCTCGGAGGCCCGGCTTTCCTCGGACTATTACCACGATCCGAGGCACGGAGGCGTGTAGGGCAGACTCTTGATGGCAGTGGCGCGGGGCACGTCAGGCGGAGCGTTGGGTAGCAGAGCCGAGGTCGGGACTCTGGAGGACAGCGAGAGCGCGGGTTGATCGAGAGCGTGGCCTCGGAGCCGACGACGATGGATGCAGTGAGTACTTGATTCCTTCCCCGCTCCTTCTTGCGCGTTCCCCAATCCGGGCGTTGGTAGGGTTCTTCGAGCCAGTGTACGGACACGCTTCTTTCATGTTCTTGTATGTGTACCCAATCTCATTTCCGGGAGCATTCGATCACGACGACGGCGTCCGCGGGATCATAAACATAAACTGCGCGTATTTAGTACACTGTGTTCGGGAAGTGAAAAGACGGCGAGATAGAGGTGGCACGATACGACGTGCGACCGCGAAGGACAGGCGCGAAGTGGAGAAAAGGATAGGGTGGACGCGGGGGATCAGGCGGGAGGCGCACGGACGTGGCTCATCGGTGGTGAAGCGGTTGTACAGTCGAAGGGAAGCAAGTGAGACAGACGGGCACGAGTACGTGTGAGGAGAGAGCTGGCATGTATGGCTAAGCAGTCCTGAACTAAATACACGAGCAACGCGTGGTCCTGGGGCGTAACTGTAAGCAATCGAGCCTCCCTTGCGCTGGACGCGTTCGGGAGATCGTACTAGTCACCTGGGCTTTCATATTCCTACTCCGGCAAGGGCGGTCGGGGACGCGGGACATGCATCGTCGGCTTGCCGCACTCGCCCCACTGACAGCTGAGGAGGACCTTGATCGACCGCTTGTGCTTTGCTCATAGTGGGTGGGGACGGCGTGCAGGGATCGAGGAGGGCGAGTGGGCGGCGCGAGATCCTTTGAAATTTCCATCCGATGGTGACCGCGGAAGCCGGAGAGATGGGGATAGAACGCAGGACCGGGCAGACATGCGAGTCGGGGCTGGTTGTTGTCGGTTTTTCCGTCGCAAATGACATCGGCGTGGGTGGAAGAGGAGGTGGGGCCGCAGACTGGCCCGCCAGCATTCAGGTTCGGGGGAACTTTGACATAAGGCACCACGTTCCCAGGGTCCGGTACGAGTATACGTACGTGTCTGGGCATCGTGCGTGCTACCGCTCATATCGGTACTTCGCGGAGTAGAATCCTGCACGTACTACCAATCAGCTTCCGCGTATACAGCGCGTCAAGCGTGATAAAACACTCACCATCAAGGCTTGTCGCAGCGTCAAAGTCTTTGCGTTCGATGAGCTCGCGTGCCCTCTCCCCGGCCTCCCTCCAGATCTCCACCGGGGTCCGCGCCGCGCCGTCGCCCTCTACCCACCACCACCGCTCGTCGCGCGGGATCTCCGTCCGCAGCTCCCTCAGCCTCCGCAGCGCCGGGCTGAAGAACTCGCTCGTGGGTCCCCACCGCTGCTCGATGGCGTTCTCGCGCGCGAGCTCCGCCATCACCTCCGCGTCGAGGCCTTCGTGCCGCGCGCGCCCGCGTCTGGCGTCGAAGCCGGTAGATCCGGGGAGGCAAGAGGAGAGCGAGAGGACGCGGAGCGTCGGGACGGCCTCGACGATCCGCAGAGGGAGCGGGCGGAGCGCTTCGACGCGGCGGGATTCGGTCGCGCGCCAGCCGTCCACTTCCGCTATGCTCGACGCGTGGTAGTATTGTGGGATCGGCGGGAAGCGCAGGGACAAGTGGACGAGTGCCAGCGACTTGGATCGCAGTGCGGCGAGGAGCGGCTCCTGGGTGCGGCGCGGGGGGTCAGTGGTCGGGAAAAAGAGCGGGGGGCCCGGGAGGCGCGACAAGGACATGACGGACCATGTATTGGCGCACGTCGTACTCGCCCGGCGCGACGACGATCTCGAGCGAGCGCAGCCCGGGCGCGGCACCACACAGCGTGTCCCAGACACGACCCGGATCCCTCATCGTGGGTGCCGTGTGGAGCTCGAGAGCGGTGGGCCGGACGGCCGAAAGAAGATCGAGGGTGTCGCAGAAGTCGATTGAGTTGGATATCGGCGTGCTGGCCCCGTATGCCAACGACCCGACGTGCCCGATGCGCCTGCTAGCAGCCCGTGGGATGAAGGCGATGGAGGGGACGTCGAGCCGCTTGAGTCCGACAGGCCATTGGTCTTCTTCTTCCATGGGAAATACCACGGGCTGCCCTCCCTCCGCATTCAGCAAAAGAGACAAGGTGATGGTGTTTGGACATAGGGGGATGATACCAGGGGGATCTGAGCAAGACAGCGGAAGGAGAGGTGGCGAATCGAGGGAAGGACGGTTTGGATTTGACTAGGGAGTCGGAGGGAATCCGTTGGCACGAGGTACGAGACGAGGGCGAGGGTGTGTAGGCTCTGCATAGAGGAGAGTCCGGACACGAGGGCCGCGAGGTCAATGTCTCCAGACTCAAAGTGCATCTCGTCGAATTCAAGAGTCAACGATGCCAGGCACCGACTCGAGAGGATCTCCGGCAGAGCAGCCACCGTCTCAGGACCGACATCTATCAGGCGTGCTTGCTCGAGGTTGTGCATGGAGCCGATAGCGTCTACGAGGAGTCTGTCTTGGTGTACGAAGAACTCGAAGCTGTGGATCTCAATAGTGCGGAGGTTGGAGGCCTGGCTGAGAAGTTCGCGCAAAGGAGGAACATCTACATCGCAAAAGTGGCGGAGGGTGAAATGGCGGAGGTGCTGGACGCGGGAAACTTGGGAAAACGGCTCCGGTGCGCGCATATACCGTGACAGTGCGCGGGCTTCGGAGGCGTCCTTATCGTTTACTTTGAGGTTTCTGTCCCAGCACATGTTGGCGAAGACGCGGGATATGGCAAGGGAGTAGGCGTGTCTGGAGGTGAGAGAGGTCGCGAGCGCATCGTCGCGGCCGAGGAAGGAGAATATCGCGAGAAGGACGTCGTCGTGGAGAGAGAGAAGGGAGATGGGGTTCATGTTTGCGCACGAACCACGAGTCGTCGTCGGTAGCTTGGGAGTTCCTTGAGAGCGGTGCGAGTCTAGGCGGAACGTGTGGAAGAAGAGACAGAAAGATGGACTGGGGAGAGAGATGAGGCCAGGCGACGGTTGGGAATACGTAGTGGGAGGAAGCAAAATTGGGTGAGACGGCGTCAACGCTCAACGTCTCTTCGTCCTCTTCTCCCATCATGCATCAAGTTTCGGCCTCCTTCTTTCTCATCGTCGTCTCGTCTCCGCTATGCACACGCTCTTTCACTCCTATCAGCGCAGCGTCATCCATGAGCCCCGATCCTCAACGACCCAGCGTTTGCCTGTTAGTGGGCCCCGTACGGCTTCATGCTCAGGTTGGAGTCTGGAGTCATCGCTGCTGGGAAAAGCACCGTCGTTCTTACGGTCTCGCAGGGGATGGTCGGACCTGTAGGTGGGGGCTCTGTGGTGTAAGGTGGCGTCTGTCGGTGCGTGTTCTTGCTCTCGTTCATCGCGCCGTCTTCCCCCATCCACGCCATCAAGCCCTCTTTGCCTCGTCTTGGTTGATTTGCTGCATCTCCAGCTCGACTTGCGTGGCATCCGTCACGTCTCACGCAAGGCTAGCGACGGCGACAACTGCCACGTCGCCTTTCCACAGCCCGGTCTCCGTCCCCTCGTGCGGACGATCTCCACGTTTCTCGCCCTCGCGATCTCGTCATGCGCGCCCCCCACCCTACGACACCGACGAAGGCCAAGTGTCCGCTCAGGTCAGAGGGTGTGCCATGCGGCTAAACCGGCGGCGGCGGTGAGTAGGGGGGAGGGGGGACACGCAGGGACGAGGCCAGCGAGAGCAGGGACGGACAAAAGGGCACGCGGGGTCGTCGAGAGTGGCGCTCATGTCGATCTGGGGACAACGCTTGGTGCTTTTCTGAAATGAGTCACTACGCTCTTCCCGTCATGTTCGAACGGTCTTCGGACATCTATCCCTTCCTGGGTTGGGGTTAGAGCATCAAGTGCTGGAGTGTCGCTGCGACTTTACAATTCACTTCCGGAATCGATAGATCACAATGAATAGTACGTCTCTGAGCTCTGCAGGACTGCACGCTTGACCTACATGTATACATGCAGTGCTGGAAGGTTATTTTGTGCAGTTGCGGTGCGCGGGAAGTCAGAGGAAAGGTATGACGCGCCACCGCGTGCAGAGAATAAGTGCAGAATGAGAAGGCCTACACGGTCTTGTGGTCGCGTTCGACGGGTGATACTGAAGAGAGAGTACGACAGAGGACAGCGTAGCTATCTACATACTAGGCAGACCGGAGGACCTAGTCCCGGGTGACATCGGTGCCTGTGCCAGGAACAACCCAGTGCTAGCTGTCGCACATTCTTGCAAAGATCTTGGCCTAGGAAGTGCGAACGCGAAAGAAGATCCTTCAAAAGCGTCCACTCGAGCTCGACTAAACTCTTCCGCCGCGCTTACCCAACTCGTTCAAACTCCAGCGGCCTACGTTCCGATGAGGTTTTCTATCTCAGGCTCCCTCGTTGGCTCTCGTCTTGTCTTTGAGTGCTTCAACACTGACGCATTCCCTTCGACAACAGGTAGAACTCATCACCGGGGAAACCATGGATCCTATCGACCGCTGTCCCATCGAAAGCTTTACCAAGACCTTACAACATGTCGTTCATCCTGTCTCATGTGCTCGCAATCCTACCGTGGTTTCGTCTGCTCCTCGTATCCCGACTACGGAAAAGTGGCTCAATCTGCTCCTCGATCGGGCTCATGGTGCTTCCCTCGAGATCAACATAAACTCCGCGAAGACTACTCATCTGGATTTTGCGCCGATGCTCCACCACGCCTCCGACCATCAGGAAGCGACTCAAGTACCTCTACTCCGCCCACTTCAAAGCCAAGCTGGAGCTCTCACAGCAGCGATTTTGAGACCATCTTTTGAGTGCGTAAGTGTGAGCTCCGATCGTGGAGGATCTACAGAACAATGTACTTAGACGTTAGCGCAAGCTAAACGAGCAGTCAACAATTGGGATACCAGTACGACGGCGATTACAAACTGCGTTCTCGCCTCACGATGACCTACCCGCCGCGAGCGCGCGCACCAGGATCTCGCTGAATCGCGCGACGAGCCGCTCCTCCAACTCGCGTTGGTACCGCTCCGCACGCTCCTCCAACTCCCGCTGCAGCGCTGCCAGCCGCTCTTCCAGCCGCTCGAATCGCGTGCCCATCGACGCGAGCCCGTCCTCGAGCGCGGCGAGCCGCCGCTCCTGCGTCCGCGCGTCCTCGCTCGCACCGTCGCCCGCGCGCGGGTCGTCAGGCGCGTTGGGGTCGTGGCCGAGCGTGAACTTGACCATCGGATGCGTGTAAACGTGTGCGCGGTCCGGACGTCCGGCGGTCACTCGGACGCCGTGCGCCATGCACATCACGCACAGGAAAGTGTCTGGGTGCGAAGGGGTCAGCGCGAGCGGCGCCGAGCGCGCAAGAGGCGTGTACTCGCCGCTTTTGTGGCCGTAGAACCACGGCTGCGGGAACGGCCGCGTACATCCCTGGCAGCGGATGAGCGTCTTCCCCTCGCACGTATCGCAGACGAAGTTAACAGGCGTATCAAAATGAGGTCTGTAGGGTCGAGGCCAGTGAGGGGCTCCTCGGACGAACCGGAGCAGGTGATGCAGAGCCAGCACTCGTTCATGTATACCTGCGTCCTGTGTGTTGGGGTGCGACAAACCCTCGAGCAGAAGGTGTTCTACATGCTGGACGGGCGTGAGCATGAGGCACGCGACGGCGCCAGCTTGAGCGGCTCCGTGAGGGTCGTGCGGTCGGTACGGGGAGGGGCGCGGGCGCGGCAAACCAATGGGTGAGCGAACACAGAGCAAGTTCCTGGACAAGGCCCTTGAGCGGTGGTGACGCGAGACGAGCACGGCGACGCTCGAGGCGCAGAGCGTTGGGTTGTCTCTCCGCGCGTCGCTTTTGATTCCCGCATCTGAACGTGGTGCCCTCTGACGGCGGGTCGTCACCTCGCAGGGAATATTGACTTTCTTCGACGCGCAGAGGCTGGAGCTACAGTGCTGGCTGCGGTGTGACGCCTCCTCTCCGTCACCTCTATTTTGTGACCCAAGGCTGACATGCGCGCATTGGCTTCCTTACAGCTGACGTGACCCCGCCTGAATGGGGTGGCAAAGAGAGTAGCTCAAGGAGTACCAGGCCTGGATGGCGTCCTCTACAGCGTAGAGCTTCAATTCCCTCGCGCAAACGCGTATGTCGTTGCGCGAACACTTTTCTTAGCTCCGGGAGCGAGATGTCCTAATGTACTTGTAGTTCAGTGCTTCTCCTAATAACAATTCTGTTTCTTTGCAATGTGTGCGCTCCATTGGCGTGAATATTCACTCGCACCATCAACAGTACAGTCCATCTGGGATAGTGTCGGTCCACCGCGCGACTATTCTGATATACTTGGATATCACCACACCTCGCAATTTCCTCATCTACCACCTGCTACTCAGGTTTGGAACACACAGATATAGCTGACCGCGGCTCCTAAAAGCTTTCCGCGCGTGCATCGTGATCCTGCGCCTGTCCTCTGCGCCGCGCATAAACAACACTTAACGATCCCCGCGTATGAGCATGAAATACGCTGCGAAAGGAACTGCTTGTATTCTGCTGCCACGCGAACGCGTCTTCAACTATCACAAGCGTCGACCTGCGATGTTCCACTGTACGGTGGTCAACAGGGATGTAGAGAAACGGGCCCACAGTGAGTACTGGTGCGATCCGAGTCACGACGCCGTCGACTCGCCCCATCAGGAGGGGATTTCCGCACGCAGACATCACAGGGTGAGTTTATGCGGCACCCGAACCTGAAAAGGCGTTCTGTTTTACGAGATCGGCACATGTAAGATTCTCGTGGAAACAAAGATTCGCAATAGATTAAATTGACGACGTAGGTCTACGAAAGAGACCGAGGAGCGGGTATATGAGGCAAGCGAAGTTGTGGAGGACGGTAATTGCGGGAGATGAGGTGACGACGAAGCGGCGACTCCCCAGGCTCCTCACCATGCGAGGGCTGCCACAAGTCACGGTCAAGAGGACGGGTGAAGCATTACACCCACAGACCGCGCTGTGGAAGCCGACGCGCGCATGTCAGCCGTGGATGACAAGATAGAGGTGACAGAGAGGCTTACCGCAGCCAGCACTATAGCTCCAGCCTCTGAGCGTCGAATGAAGTCAATATTCCCTGCGAGGAGACGACCGACCGTCCGAGCGCACCGAGCGCAGATGCTGGGGATCAAAAGCGACGCGCGGAGAGACTCACCCAACGCTCGGCGCGCGAGCGTCGCCGTGCCCGTCTCGCGTCACCACCGCTCAAGGGCCTTGTCCAGGAACTTGCTCTCTGTTCGCTCACCCATTAGTTTGCCGCGCCCGCGCCCCTCGCCCGTACCGACCGCACGACCCTCACGGAGCCGCTCAAGCTGGCGCCGTCGCGTGCCTCATGCTCACGCCCGTCCAGCATGTAGAACATCTTCTGCTCGAGGGGCGACCGGTTCTGCACCTCCGTGACGCGCGGGAGGCGCACTATATCGCGAGGGCATCGGCGGCCTGCAGTCCAGAGGATATTGCGAAGAGAGGGTCTTTGTCGAGGCAAAGGAGGTGCATCATGGTCTCGGTCAGGTGATGGGGAGTGAGTCTTGCGTTCGAGGGACGTGTTCGCGTGAACGATGACAGTGCGCACTGGGGTTTCAGAGCGCAAAAGACGTGCTTGGGAGTCGGTCCAGAACACGACGTGATAGCGTACGTACTACCACGGCCTTCCATGCAGCCAGAACCCACCTCTTTCCGTGCTTTCTGCAGTGTCACCAATCTCCATCTCTCACCACCCGTTGCTGCCCGGTGTGGCGACGCATGGTTCCGCAGACGGGGATTAATGGTGCAGATGTTTGGGGGGGAAATTAAGAAAGAAACAGTGCGGATGTACTGCGTCGTCCAGTCTTGAATACACGAATGGAGAGCGTATCAAGTATGAGGAGACGACACAACTAACCAGGGAAAACACACGCACCGGAGTGAACAGCCATTTTCGCTCCTATGAGCGCGCCCATAGACGTCACGAGCAATGATCACCCTCTCCTAAGGCCAGATTTTGATAAGTGGAACATGCTGGATCGCTGCTTGAGACTGTGAGCAAGCCGGAAGGCAAGCCCGCACGGGAGTGTTGCGCGGCGTGCCATTTTGTGAGGGGGTTGAATTTCTTGGTGAAGCATGGATGGGTTCGGCAGAGCAAGGTCATAGATTCTAGAGAGAGACGAAGCTGAGGTAAAACTGAGGTAGAAGGAGAAGGAGAGATACGAAGGCAGTAGTGTCTAGTGCGTGCGTATTGGAATTTGATGGCAAAGCAGTCAATGGGAATAAGGTTCGAGCTCCGACCGGGAACACGCGAGGCACTCGGCGCTACACTGGACTCCCCTGAGTCGACGATCAGCTTGTTCGATAACGGGCTCGCTCATTTTCGTCCTCATAGCTCCAGACGTTTCTCTAAAATATCTCAAGATGAACCGCCCAAGTTCGGGTCTTCTCTCTCTCGACGATGACGTCCTCCTCGCGACTTTTTCTTTCCTGAATTCCAAGGCGGCACTGGCCACAGCGTCAACCTCAAAACGCGCCTACAGACTCGCGATCTCTCGCGTCTTCGCCGATATTTTCTTCGGTAGAAGATACGGTACGGATGAAAAGGATGGCTCCGAATCGCTCGGCCTGTCGCGCTACATGTGCGCACCCGAACCATTGTCCCAAGTGCCCCGCATTCAACACCTCCGCCACTTCATCATCGGTCACGTAAATAAAGTTGATCTTCCTCCTCTTTATAGCCTCTTTTTTGAGGCTTTGAACCTCCGCACCATCGAAATTAGGAACATCGAATTCTTCATCGACGACAACGGGCTTGCCACCAAAGCGATCGGCGCGATGCACCACCTCGAGCAGGCCGATTTCGCACAATGCGGACCTGCAACGGTCTCCGCTTTTCCAGAGCTGTTGTCAAGCCAAAAGCTTACCTCTTTGACGCTGTATTTCGACGAGGACATCGTCGACGTTCCCACTCTCTTCTTGGGCCTCTCCTCCGCCCCGGGCATACGCACTCTAAAAATCGCACTCAACTACCTCCCCAGTGCGCCGCCTATGCGTCCCTCCCACAAATTTGCTCTCTCCTCAATTCGTCACTTTTCCCTCACCTCCTTTCCGGGCCCAGTCTCTGCACACATCATCACGCTTTGTCCCAACATTGACACACTGTTACTCAGGCTCTTTCACCGGCACAGTTACCCCGCTACGTTCTTTATGTCGGCGGAGGACAGATGGCCTGCCCAACTGAAAGAGCTCTCTCTTCCGATACGGATCACCATCGCAAAAGACACCGTCCAACGGATGAAGCCCGTCTCCTGCTTATCGTTCGGCGACGAAACCCCGATCCCCGGCGGAGCGGACTTCGAGGAGCCGGAGGAAGCCGGCAGATCGGACTTTGAAGACTTGCTCCAGTTCCTCGAGACCTTCCGCCCCACCGTCCTCGAACTCCACACGAAAAGCGTTCTCGCCGAGGCAGGGCGAATGTGGGACACCCTGCGCGGCGCGGCGCCCCAGCTCCGCTCCCTCTCGATCATCGTGGAGGATGGCGAAAATTGCGACGCGCGCGAATACGTGGTACGTCCTTTTCCTGTTTTACTACGCACAACTTGACGATCCTCCCGCGACCACAGGATCCACTCATCGCCGCCCTCCGATCGACCTCGCTCATCTGCCTCTCCCTCGACTTCCCACGCCCCAGCTGGCGCCTCGACTTCTCGAACATGGCCGACGTCCACAGCATCTGCATCCCCGAGATCCAACGTGCCGAAACGCTCCGAGCGCTCCCCTTGCGACTCGCCGAGGCCGTCCCGTCGCTCCGCGTCCTCGCACTCTCGTCGTGCAAGCTCGGCAGAGTCTTCAACTGGGGGGTATGTGTTGGAATCTGCTCACGTGTATGGCAAGCTCGGTCGTACCTTACTTGTGCTTAGTCATCGTGTAGATAGCCATCGTCCCTCGTCCCGCACTCGCCTCACGCGTTTGCCCTTCACCACCACCTCGTTCTCTCCCGCGTCCGTCTGTACTCGCCTCCCGGTGCCCATAGGGACCAACCGCGTCGTATCGATTGCCTTTACCCCCTCGTCCGACCTCGACCGAGCCGCCGACTTCTAACACAAACGCGTACCCTTGCCCGGAGGTCATTCCGCGCCCGCGCCCGGCCTACTCGTTGTCCGCGCCATCCGATCTCGACGATCCGAAGCCCCCTCCGACCCGCGATCACTTCTTCGACTCCCGACCCGTTCACGACCCTCCGATCCCGCTTTCTCCCCGCCGATCTTCGACCAGGACCCGGGCAACTCCACCAGAGGTATGTCCGGTCGACCCGCTAAAATCGCCCTCGCCTAAGATAACTTGTCATTGGGCGCTAAGATAATTCGGACATACATCCGCTAGGCGCCTTACCACGTGACCAATGATGTCGTGTTCGCCGCGCGCATTTTCCCGAGTGTTCAAGCCCTTGTAGAGCCCACCGGCACTCTGAGTCGTTATTGTGCAGCTTATTTGAATGTATGGTACATGGGTACAATACGTATGTCTCGTAATACACAAACCTACAGATGCAGGGAATGATACAACTACTACACCGTGCTACTGCCACTGCTCGGGTGACCCGAGGGTCATTTCAACATGACCCGCACCGTCACCCACGCAAACGTGTCCATAGAAAACCGCGTGTTATGTGCGCCAAGTGGAAGCGCGGTGCGCAGGGACGTACGGAATGGGCGGGCGGCGAGACCAGGAGGTACTGGTAGTGCCGGTCCACAGGCCGAGCGTGGGGAGGCGATCGTACCGTCCTCGTCCTCGCCAAATAATGGCTCGCGGGTCGGCCACCGGGGTTGGTGCTGCGGGGGTGAGGTGTGGCTAGCGTACGCCCGGGTGCTGCCCTTGACTCGAGGCGTCGCCGAGCTCGCTGTACGAGCGGCGCGACCCCGCGCCGTCGTCACCGACGTCAGTACGGGCGGCAGTAGGCGTCACAGCCATACCCATACCCGCCTTTGAAGCCGGGCTTGGCGTGCGGCGGAACGCTTGCATGCGCTACGTCCACATGTGTTGCGCTAGACCTGGAGCGTGGGGAGGAGCTGTGGGATGAGGGCGCTGAACGCAGGGGCTTACAGAGCGTACAGGTCCACAAGGGCTCGGACACAACGAGCGACGTGAAGGTGCTGGTGCGGAAGGAGTCAATGATGAGCCCCAGGGGGTGGCACCAGCCAATATACGTGTGGATAAAGAATATCGGGGAGGTGGACGTATATGGTCGAAAGGGTGATCACCGTGAGCGCACCAGTAGCGATGGAAAGCACGGAGAAGTCGCAGTATATAAGGATAGGTCAGAGCGGGGTCGTGGGTGTGCAGGATAAAGAAAGGTGCGTACTGAGAGCCACGAGGCGTACGACCGTGAGAAAGACCATGGTATGTGCGCTTTGGGATTCTTGGAAGAGGAGGATGGAGTAGAGAGCGACAAGGCGAGTCGAAGTCGAGGTTGAAGCCGAAAAGATGTCTCGAGAACCGGAGCCGCGAAAACGAGGAGCCTCGTTGGCGCGTCCTCCCCAGTCGACTGCGCTTACCCTCCCCATGCTATCGTACGGAATGCGGAACGGCGCGACGTGACACTGGCGGGTGAAGCTGTCGTAGGCGAGTCGTGTCAATAGCCTCCAGTTCTCGACTCCGTGCATATCTGCAATGACCAGCACGTACCTTCATCCTTTCCGACCACCACTCGCATGATTCGCATATCAGTCTGCCACCGTTTCTTGCGGTCGAATTTCTCTCTGGTTATCGTATCTGCAGCGATCCGAGAGGGCCTGCACGACGCGCATGCGCTGCGAAGCCTCGCGAAGAGACATCTTGGGTGGCCCACCAGCAGCTGCTTTAGCCACTCGAGCAAGTTCCCATTTGGGACAAATATCCGGCGTGCGCCCCGAGTGAGTCGACGTTGCTGATTAGGATATGCAGGTTGGTGGAAAGCTGAGACCGCCCATAAGCGCCGGCGTTTGGGGCCCATTGTCCCCTCGCATAGGATAAGTCCGGACATACATTATGGGCGTCTATCCATATATGGGACGTCTGCTAAGATAACTCGGACATACCTCGTTGCCTTTTATGGACACTTTGATAAGACAACGCCGGACATACCTCTGGTGGAGTTGCCCGGGTCCTCTTCGACCCCCACACCTCCTATCGCAAGAATCGCCCCTCCATCTCCACCGCCCTCACATCCGCCGCCCGCGCTGCTTGGAGTCGCTCCCGCCGCCGCCGCCGCTCCCGCTCCCACCAGTGTTCCTCGTGGTCGAGTCCCGCATTCAGGAAGCGCGCCGCCTTAGCCATGGCACCCGGCCCACCGCCTGCGCCGTTCCGGAGTTTTTTGGAGAGTCCCATTGTGGCTTTCTCTTACTAGGTTCACGGGACATTTGTACGTTTTGATTTACGATCCCCTCGCGCATTTTCTTGTTTCCCCTTCTCGCCTCCGTGCTCCCCTGTCGGCATGTTGTGGTTACTTTAGCCGGCCGTCATTGGCGTGCTCGACATCGTGATTCGCTTGCTCTCTTGAGGTTGTAGCTGGTCGCCCGCATTGTCGTCCCGATCCCCGCTCCCGATCCATGTCACGTCGATTTGTCTCCTCGATCCTATGCTCTATGCCCCATCTATGCCCCCGTCTCGACTCTTGTCCTCGATCCAGCGTAACCCCGAACCATCGTATCCGATCCAGCGTAACCGATCCATCGTCCTCGAACCAGCGTAACCGATTCAGCGTCCCCCTCGATCCTTCGTACTCGACCCATCGTCCTTGATCCCTCGTCCTCGACCCTTCGCATTTCGTACCACCGTCTTCCCCCTCGATTTGTGCTCGTTATACGCCCTCGCTTGTGGGGGCCTGTTGGAATCTGCTCACGTGTATGGCAAGCTCGGTCGTACCTTACTTGTGCTTAGTCATCGTGTAGATAGCCATCGTCCCTCGTCCCGCACTCGCCTCACGCGTTTGCCCTTCACCACCACCTCGTTCTCTCCCGCGTCCGTCTGTACTCGCCTCCCGGTGCCCATAGGGACCAACCGCGTCGTATCGATTGCCTTTACCCCCTCGTCCGACCTCGACCGAGCCGCCGACTTCTAACAGTATGCTACGATCTGGCTGGGCCACGGATGATCGCAGAAATTGGGCACGAGGAGGGGATTCAGCGGCAGTGGGGACCGGGAAGTGAGTTCCTCAATGCGCCGATGCGGAAGATAAGTGAGCTCGGGGCAGAGTTCCCGCGCGACGAGCGGTGGTGGTGGTTCGAGGGCGAGGGCGCGGCGCGGACGCCGGTCGAGATATGGCGGGAAGACGGCGAGCGAGCGCGGGACCTTATCCGGCGCGCGGACTTTGACCCCGAGAAGGGTCTCAATGGTGAGTGGGCTTCATGCTGGACTCGTTTTCGCTTTCGCTGATGGGCTCTCTCCGCAGGACTTTACTCGGACAAGTGTCGCTATGAACGGTAGCCCGGATGGAGGCTATATCGTGCGTGTGTTCATCGCGTGTGTTTGCACTATTCGAGCATAGTACTATGCTTCCAAATTCGCTCAATTACCATTTGCTGCTCAGGGTTTGAACGCGCAGATTTCACATCATAGCACATCGCTTACCATGGCTCTTGTAAGGTACTACATTCTCGCCCATCTTATGCGCCGCACAACAAACGTCGACTTGACACGCGGGGATCGACGGGGTACGGTGTTGGAGATGACTTTCGCGTGCAACCCCAAGTTTCACGGCGGTGGGCGCGGACGTAGAGAGATGGGCCCTCGCAGTGAGTATCAGTGCGACCCCAGTCATGGAACCGTCAGCCGGCCGGATCAGGTAGGGGCTTCCGCACCCTTGAGCCAAAACCTGCCAGGATCATCTACGGGAGAGTCTACCATTCCACAGAATTGGCAACGCCACTGTTGTACATCGTACACGGGGTTGCCGTCTTACCTCTTCGCGGCGCTGTCCTACTCCCATAGCGCACACATACTCGATGAGCATATGCATTACAACGTTCAGCCAGGCTACTGCTCGTAGCGACACTTGTCCGAGTAAAATCCTACCAGCAAAGCTAATCAGCGACAGCGCGAACGAGTCCAGCACAAATAAAACCCACCATTGAGACTCTTCCCGGGATCGAAGTCCGCACGTCCGATTAGGTCCCGCGCCCGCTCCCCGTCCTCCCTCCAAATCTCGACCAGCGTCCGCGTCGCTCCCTCGCCCTCGACCCACCACCACCGCTCGTCGCGCGCGATCTCCGCCCGGTACTCCTCTATCTTCCGCATCGATGCGTTGAGAGACTCGCTGCCTCGCCCCCAACGCCGCCGGATCTCCTCCTCGCGTTGAAGCCTCGTGATCGGCAGCGGCGGGGCCAGAGTGCGAAATAGGGGCCCCGAGTCGAAGTCCAAAGTGCCCGGTGTGCACGACGAGAGTGCGAAGACGCGGAGAGACGGGAGGTCTTCGGTGAGCCGGAGAGGGAGCGACCGGAGGGTCTCGACGCGGCGGACCTCCGCGGCGCAGAGGTCGTCGGCTTCCCTCATGGTTGAGATGTGGGGGCCCAGGTCTGTGGGCGTGAGGCGGAGGGAGAGGTGGACGATCGAGGTGGATCGGAGGGCGGCGATGAGTAGATCCTGTATGTGCGGGAGGGTCAGCGCTGACCTTTCGCGGCGTAGTACGGCGAGGGAACGTACGGCGTAATCGCGCAGATCGCCTTCGGAGGCTGCGACGACGATTTCCAGGGAGCGGAGCTGCGGGGCTACGACGTGAAGAGTGTCCCATATGCGGTTCAGCCCGGAAGGGACGGGCTTCGTCTGAAGATTGAGGGTGGTGGGTCGGAAGACCTCGAGGAGCGGGAGGAGGCCTTCGAAACCGTCCTCGCCAGACATTGCACTGCCAACCCCGAACGATAGCCGGTTGACGTGCTTCATGCGCTGGATAGTATCCTCCGCAAGGGTGAAGTACAAGGGGAGGTCGAGCTCTTTTAGTCCAGCGGGCCATCGGTCGTCCGCCGACATGGAGAACGCAGCGTGGACGGAACCACGCATCCCAGTAAGAGGCAATGATAATGTGAGAAGGTTGGGGCATAGCGTCACGATGCGTACGGGGACGGGGCCAGGGATGGCGCTGAGGGTAAGATGGTGAACTGAAGGAAGGGTAAAGTCGTTTGAAGTGGGCGGAGGCAGCGAAGTGGGGACGTAGTTGAACGCTAGATCGAGTGTGCGTATGCTCGAGACGGAGGCGAGGGAGGACATGAGTGCGGGAAGGTCGATGCTGTCCCCGCCCCTATAGTAGGCAATGTCGAAACCCAGTGTCAAAGCGGTGAGTTTCGGACTGGATAGCATGGCTGGCAGAGAAGAAACCGTCTTGGGGCCGATACGTAGCAGACGTGCCTTCTCAAGGTGGCGCATCGTGCCGATGGCTTGGATGACGGGCCCGTCGTAACGGAGGAAGTACTCGCATTTTTCGATGGTGATGGTGCGGAGATTGGAGGCTTGAATGATCATGCCGTGTAAGGGTGGCCGTTTGACTATGTGGTAGCCAAGGGTGAGATGGCGGAGATGTTGGACGCGGGGGATTTGAGACAACGGTTCAGGTGCGCACATGTAGCGCGAAAGGGCGAGGGCTCTGGAGCCGTCGTCTCCGCCCGTGTTGCGAACTGTACCCCAGGATCGGTGGACGAAGACGCGAGAGATGGCGAGTCTATATGCGCGTTTGGAGGTGGAAGCTGCGGCTAGTGCCGCCTTGGAATCCAGGAAGGAGAAAGTCGCGAGAAGGACGTCGTCATTGAGAGAGAGGAGGCCTGGAGAGCGGTTCATCTCGGGGGACTTTAGAGGGACGTCTGGAACTACGAGGGAGAAGGAGATAATAGTACCATTGAGGCAGTGTATGATTGATTAGATGAGTTGGAGCCTGAGGCCGGTCGTCGAGCCGGTGTCCTGGAGGCTTTGCTGGCGGCCTAAGTGCGTGGGTCTGAGCTGCCTGGCAGTAGGGTGCGGTGGGTGCGAAGGTCGAGTCAGAGAGAGAGAGAGAGAGAGAGGCAACGAGCGCCGTCTGGTGCTGAGCGCTGAGCGCGCGTTGAGCCGGGCGTCAACGTCTGCATCGGCCTTCGTCTCTTCTCTTTATCCCTCCTCCTCCTCCTCCTCCTCCTCCTTCTCTCTCCGGCGTCGTCCTTTCTCCGCTCTCTGGCCGACATGAGGATGTTATGTGCCGCTCTGAAGGTCCCCCCTCTCTACACACTGGCACATCGCTGAATGCTCGGCAGTCTCGCGCGGACTTGCTTTCCGGTTGGCCCAACGCACTTTCAAGCACCGACGCAACACATCGCGGCGTACCACCTCAGGCCGATCTAACTGCCATCGTCGAGGAGGGCGGCCGTTGCTCGCACGAGCTTGCCTGCGATGTAGAAGCGAAGATTCCTGATCACTTCGGTGCGTGTGCTTCATCTGGTTTGTTGCATCGTCTCCTCATTCACCCCTATTCGTGGCCTCGTCCATGAACATCTACGCCCTTTATTTCCTGAGGTCGGCGGAGACATGAGACATGACGCTACAGCAGGGGTAGAAAGTGAACTTCGGTAATGGCGGACAGCTGGGGCGGACGCATCGGGTGTACAACAGGCTGGGACATAGTATGTCTTCTTTACCCTCAGCTATATATTTCTTGCGTTCTGCACCATCAGGGAGCCTCCACGCCCACACATTCCTCCTGTTCTTGTGAACCCGCACCTCGGAGTTCAGCGCTCCCAGGAAGACTCTCCTCCGTCGCTCGACGACGGCGCATATGCCTCTCCTCTCCCTCAACGAAGACGCTCTCTTCCCAAATTTCCTCCCGCTCAGAGAGACCACCGACGCCCTCTCGGTGTCGCGCGCGTCCCGTTTCGCTTATCGCGTCGACACCCCTCATGTCTCCTCAAGTCTGTAGAGATATCGAGGCGGAAAGACGATGGTTCTCAGGCTCAAGCGTTCGTGACTGCGAGCACATCAGGAAAACCCCAAAATGCGAATTAGCACTAACAGCGTGAAATTAGTCCTAATGGCTCGTCTAATCGGGCTAACAGAATCGGGGGATCTAGTCACAACTAATGTGTGATAGTTGGGTACTAGCAGTACAATTGATCATCTATTCTCAATAATTCTAGCGGCTCTCTCACTAATTCGTGTAATTCACTGGTATCTGATCTCCCATGTCACTAATTTGAACGTCACACAGATATATTGCAGCTAACTAGAGTAACATTGAAAGGACGACATAGGGGACCATATGGACGATGCCGTAGGTGCAACACACCGGCAAAACGGGCAAAACAGGTGAGGTGGGCAATGTGGGGGCGACGCGGGCGGGGACGATACAAACACGGGGCCGAGACGGGGGTAGGGTGGGTGACGCGGACACGGGCGACACGAGTCGGGCGAGGGCAAAATGGGTGACGCGCGGGCAATGTTGATGAGGGCGTGATGTGGGTGAGACGTGGACAACGCGCGGGCGAGGCGACGAGACGTGGGTGAACGCAAGGGTGGTGAGCGACACGCCGGCAGACGAGGGCGAGATAGACGACGCAGGACGAGATGTGGACGATGCGGGGGCGACAGAGACGTTGATGCAGGGGCAGCGCAGAAGACACGGGCGACGTGGTGACGACACGTGGGCAACGCGGGCGTGGTGGGTGAGCAGAGCGACACGGGGGCGAACGCAGACAACGCGGGGGCGACGAGAGCGCGGTGGGTGATAGGTGAGGCACATGAAGTTGGCGATACAGGCGACGCAAGGGCGAGACAAGGCGACATGGGCTAGAGCGAGACGGGCAAAAGGAGGTGGGTGACTCCTGTGGCAAACAAAACAGAGACGGAATGAATACTCACTTAGAAAGACAGGCTGAACGTCGGCGTCGCAGGCGGGAGCTTGCTTCCCGCTTATGCCGGCGCGACAGTGCTTGAATACGCGTATCCTGGGAGTCCTGCTCGTAATCGATGGGATGGAGAGTGATAAGGGAGGGCTGTGCGTCGTGCCGTCAGTGATGTGGGTGCGCGGGTGACGCGGGCGAGGTGGGCGAGGTGGCAACGCGGGTGAGCAGGGCGAGCACAACGCAGCGGACAAGGGTGACAAGGTGGGTGACGTGGGCGACGCGGGAGGCGAGGGAAAGACGGGCGAGGTGAGCGACGCGGGCAAGAGCGAGACGGGCGAGAGCGAGACGGGCGAGAGCGAGACGGGCGAGACGAGTGGGGAGAGGTGAGGACGATGAGGACGACGATGGTGCTGGCAGAGCCAGTGCCAAGCGCCGGAGTCCACGCGACGCGCGTCGATTCCCACGCGTCCGGGGCTGCCAGCACGTCGTCCTTGCGTCGTCCTTCCCTTCGTCGTCTCCCTGACACCGAGCTCGTCCTCCCCGTCCTCCACATCCCGGACCCCTTCGTCTCCCCAGCCCATATTCTGCGCCCTTTGTCTCAACCTCCTGACCCCACAATGTGCAACCGCAACGACGTCTGTGGTCACGCCCCGCCCCGGTGAGTCCCCCGCTCCACCCTCTTGCGCTTCCTACCTCGCCCACCGCCTCCCCAGGTCCTACCCGCGCCATCGTCCCCGTCCCCGCAACCAGCACGTCCCAACAGACATGCTTGGGACGCTCGTTCCCGATGTGATCGTGGGACGCCGTCGTTAGCCCCCGTCTACCGCAACGCCGTTCACCTGCGCTTGCCCCGTATGCAACCTTGGTGCGCGGTCTCCTCGTCTCGAGTGGGTCGTGAAGGAGAAAGAGGCCTGCGCCGCGGCGGTCACGCGCGTGAAGGTTCACGCCCTCGGACGACAGGGTACGGAGGAGGGCACAACCTCAGTGTTCAGAGGTGAGCCTTTCCCGTCTCGCCTGTTCTGCGCTCGCCCGCTCATGCATTCTTGCCCGTGTCGTCCAAGTCGCCCGCGTCCGCCTTGCCTGCACTGCCCCTGTCGCCCACCTGGCCCATCTCGCCCTGGCCCGCGTCGCCCACCTTGCCCTCGCTCTGGCCCGTGTCCCTCTCATCTGTTCGCCCTCGTTCTTGCTCGTCTCGCTCTCGTTCACCTTGCCCGGCCCCGCGTCACCCACGTCGCTCTTGCCTGTCTCCCCCTAACGCGCGTCACCAACCTCCGCCGCCTCGCCCTTGCCCGTCTCGCCCTTGCCCGCGTCACTCACCTCGCCCGTCTTTCCCTCGCCTCCCGCGTCGCCCACGTCACCCACCTTGATCTCGCATGCCTCGTGTCAGCATCACCGCCTGGTCAGCGTCGCCCACCTTACCCCGTCTAACCCCCGCGTCGCCGACATTTCTTCCCCATATCGCCTGTGTCGCCTATCTTGCCTGCGTTCGTCCTCACGTCGCCCGCGTCTTGCCCCCATGTCGCCACATCACCTGCGTTCACCCCCGCATTGCTTGCGCTGCGTCGCCCGGTGCGTTGTCTGGCGTGTTGTCCATCTGCCCCCGCGTTGCCCGTGTTCACCCACGTCTTGTCCCCACATGGCGCTCTGCCCACCTCGCCCATCGTGCCCGCGTCACCGTAGCATAGTACTTATATCCCTACATTTGAATATATCTGCTTTGAGCTCTCCAAATGCGTGACTACCTGTGTGCTTATTGTCTCTAAATTCCGTCTAATTGCGTGTCTAAGGGTGATAATCACCCCTAATGTCTGCCCAATGTGTGTCTAATTCCCCACTACATGCCCAAATACCCGGAGTAGCACATGGCTAATTGTCGAGCTATTCTGGCTAATGGTCCGAATTCGCAGGGGACCGATCTAATTAGACACTAATCGATAATCCACGCTAATAGCCGATAATCAGCTAAATTAGTGCCATTAGTGCGAATTCGCACTTTGGGGTTTTCCTGATGCACATGCTCGGACGTCGGTGTCGACGTGGTTTAGTGTCCTGGATCCCCCTCACCCACCGCCTCCGCCGGTTCTTTGAACCTGTGGACGTCCCGCCCGTGGCGTGGTACCATCCTCACAACGGGTGGGGGACGATCGTCGCGCGGGACGCAGATGGATGGCCTTCGTTCCGTGAGCCGTTTTCCTTCTCGTGCACGTCCACCCCCAGAGATCCGGTCAGTTTCTCCAGCGACAACATCGCCCTACCTACGGGGACCTCGTATATGCGACGTTGTTTTCCCCGACGCTGCGGCCCAGGTCTTTCATATCATCATTGTGTTTGTCGACTAAGACGTGTTGGTGTTCACAGTGAGTCGTCTTACGAATCGTTGAAGTCGTTGTGCGTCTCTGATGAGACTTTCCGCAGACATTGGCCGCGCCGGAGCCTCTCCCGCTTCTCCACTCGCGCGTCAACTTCTGGGCTGCGTCGATGATACCTGAACCCGACGGTATGGTCGCCATTTCCCTCCCGTCCGTTCCACGTCCTCGCTTGGGGGTCGTATCATCCCGCCTCGTGCACTTTCGTCACAATCAACGGCTCACGAGCAGATCGCGTCCCCGGCGGCGATCCACCAAGAGCAAGAAGAGGACACAAAAAGCGCACGCTTCGGTGCGACGCTCGCGCGTTTGCGGTTGCCGCCACAGAGTGAGAACGTGAATCCAGGAGGGACGGCTCGTGGAGATCTGGCAGTGGGCGAGAGGGCGCACGCTCTCATCTATCGGCGGTGAGTACTTGTACTTGAGTGGCTCTGCTCTCTCTCTCTCTTCCCTCTCTCGGCGGTCAGCCGCGCCGCAGTCCGACCCCGCGGCACTTCCTACAGTCAGTGATGCTGAGACGGTCTCCCGGCTAGACTCTCCCAGCCGTCGAGACATCCAGACTCCGCCGATTGAACACGCAGTCGACGTCGCCGAGAACTCGCGTCACCCGGGTCTGTCCCCCAAGACCGACCGTCCTCGACCACAGGGTCGGCCGCACCTCAACACGCAGAATGCCTGTACGTGGTTTGCAGGACAAAAGTGTACATGAACGAGTGCTGGCTCTGCATCACCTGCTACGGTTCGTCAGAGTAGTTCCTCTCTGGTCCCGACCTCATAGATCTCATTCTGACGCGCCTGTTGACCCCAGAGTTCGTCTGCGACGCGTGCGAGGAGAAGACGCTCACATGTGGCCGTTCCCGCAGTCGACGTGGTTCTACGACCACAAAAGCGGCGAGTACATGCCTCTCGTACGCGCGAAACGCCGCCCGCGCTGACCTTTTCGCGCCCAGACGCTTTCTTGTGCGTGATGTGCGTGGCGCACAGCGCCCGAGTGACTGCCGAACAGCACGTTTGCACGCATTCGATGGTCGAGTTTACGCCCGGCCACGATCCCAGCGCGCCGGACGACGGTGGGGGCGAGGACAACGGGGCGCGGGCGCGGCGGCTCGCCGCGCTCGAGGGCGGGTGAGCAGCGATGGGTGCGCGATTTGAGCGGCTGGAGGGGCGCTGCAGGGGGAAATGGCATATGGAGGAGGGGCTGGTGCATGCGCTCTGATCCCACGCCTGTTCTCCGTGGTGCACCTTGTCTCTTATGTCGCCAAGAACCCCTACCTCTCGCGCATCGCATCCCCACGAGAATAGCATTCTAGTACCGGGTTGTGTACGCGTAGGTCAGGCGTGCAGTCCGGCTGGGCTCATAGGCGTAGTCGTTGTGATCTATTGCCTCTGGAAATAAATTGCAAGCCACACCGACGCCTCGGTAGCCCGATGATGCTCTAGTCCCGACCCAGGAACTTAAGATGGAAATGCAAAGACCGTTCGAACATGGCCGGAGGAGGACCGATAGGGTAGCCTCTGCGGAGTGGGTCGGAGAAGGAGATCCTTGCATTGTCTTTGTAGTCTACTACACGGCATGGCGACGCATGTCCACGGGGTAGGGCCGCTACCGCGGAATCTCGCAAGAAACAAAACGGAAGCACTCACCATCCAGCGTCATCACCGGATCGACGAACGCACTCGCTCTCGATGAGCCCGCGTGCCTCTTCTCCGCCCTCCCTCCTGCGGACCTCGCCCCTGCACCCGTCCCTGGACCCACCACCACCGCTGGTTCAGCCGCATGACGCACCATCCGACATGAACGGACACCTGGCCTTTGTCGGTGTCGTAGGAGGCAGGCGCGGGCGCGCACGACGAAAGCACGAAGGAGAGAAATGCAGAGATCGTCCACGCGAGGCCACGGAGCCGGGAGCAGAGCTGTAGCAAAGGGGCGGGGAACTTGTCGCCGTCGCTGGCGGTGCGAAAGGCGTGACAGGCCATGTGAGGTCGGGAATTCGAGCTGGAGGTGCGGCAAAGAGAGCAACCGAAACGAGACAAAGAGGGCTTGATGGCGTGAAAAAACGAAAACGTGTGGAGGAGGCGCGATGAACGAGGGTAAGAACACTCACCAGAGCCAGCCTCTTTCCAACACCATGGGTGCACGTCCAGAAGCATCTCCATCTCCTGGGAGGTCGTAGACACGACAGGGCTTATGTTTCTCCGTATCCAGCGACAGCGATGACCTGCCAGTGAAGGGCAAAATTTGTGTCGTCGGTCGGCAAGAAAATCGGGGCTTTTTGGAGACGCTGTGCTTACAGGGTGGAAGACAGATTGCATGGCGCAGATGAGGAGTGAAAGGAAGCCGACAAGGTCGAGGGGCAAGGAGAAGAGACGCAGACGCGCAAGGCACACTCAGACGCGTGACCTGCGCGTATCGATGGCCGCGTCTTCGAGCTCCGACCTTGGACCCCTTGCCCTCTCCCGCGACACCACGCGTCAGTCTGCCAATAGCCCCAACAGCCTACCCCGCACACGTCGCCATAGCCAGAATATGTCTTCCACCTCCCTCCTATCGCTGAACGACGACGTTCTCATCGAAATCTTCTCCCTCCTAGACTGCAAGGAGGCACTGGCGACGTCGTACACCTCCAAACACGCTTATCGACTCGCCATCTCCCATGCTTTTACCAGTCTGCGCTGGTGTAGTGACAAGTATGGGTCCGTGCCCGAAACCGATTCCTCTCAGCCCTATGCCATGTGGGAGTACATGCGCGCACCAGAGCCACTTTCTCAGGTCCCTCGCGTCCAACACCTCCAGCACTTCACCACGCAGTTCTTTCAACAAGTCGACGTACCGCCTCTGCAGCAACTCCTCAGCCACGCCCCCAACCTTCGCACCATCGAGCTCTGGCACTTCGAATATTTTGTCAAAGAAGACAGAGAAAGTCTCAGCCGAGCAATCAGCGCGATGCACTGCCTCAAGCGAGCGCGTCTGGTATCTATCGCCTTTGAGACGATCTCTCTTCTGCCAGCCATGTTTTCAGGCTCGAAAATTGCCTCGTTGGACCTCCATTTGGCTTACTCCTACAACGATCCAGATCACACTCCCAAGCTTGCGGCACTCATATCGGTCCTTGGCTCCCTCCCGAGCATACACACTTTTACGATCGACTTCAACCGTGTCTCCGTGCTACCGAACACCCTCGGAAGAACCAATAGAAACCTTCCGTCGATCCACCACCTCTCCCTCGTATGTTCCTCAGAGGTGGCCACGAGTTTCGTGACGCTATGCCCCAACCTTCTCACGTTGTCCTTATGGCTGCATGGCAAAAACCCGATATTATCTGTGGGGGTGGGCGACCGCTGGCCTGCTGGCCTGAAGGAGCTCAGTATCCAATCGCATTGCGTCGTTACCAAAGACACGGCCCGACGGATAGGACACGTCGACCATGTATCGTTAGTGGACGACTTGGAATCACTATCCGGTAGCCCTGGTGTCCTCGACTTGCTCCCGCTGCTCGAAGCAACCCGGCCCTTCGCTCTCACACTGCAGATGAGACCTGTCCTGACCGAACCGGAGCACGTGTGGAAGTCCCTTTGCATTGCCGCGCCTCACCTCCGCTCCCTCGAGGTCAAAGCGGGAGGGTGCAACGTGCGCGACTACGTGGTACGTCCGCCTGTCCTTCCACCGTGCGCCCTTTCTCCACACTGACCCTCCCGCGCCGCCCGACCAGGACTCGATGCTGCCCGCGCTGAACGCCTCGTCGCTTTTCCACCTCACCCTCCATTTACCGCCGCCCACGCACCTATTGTTCACCCCGAGCAAGACCGAGGTCGACGACCGGCGTGCGACGGAGGCCCGCCGGGTCGAGGCGCTCCTCTCTCTCTCCCCGCGGCTCGTCGCAGCCGCACCGTCGCTCAGGCTCATCGCGCTGCGCTCCTGTCTGCCGCGGACCAGTGGGTCGAACGAATTCGACGATCTTCAGGCCCGCGCGGAGCTCGCGCGCGAGGGCGAGGACGAGCAGTGGTGGGGCCGGACGAGCGAGTTCGTGCGCCCCGCGTTGGGGAGGCTGCGGGAGCTCCGGAAGGAGGTCCCGCGCGACGACCGGTGGTGGTGGGTCGAGGGCGAGGGTGCGGCGCGCCGACCGGTGGAGATCTGGCGGGAGGACGGCGAGCGGGCGCGGGCGCTGATCGAACGCGCGGACTTTGACGCTGCGAGGAGTTTCGACGGTGAGCGCTGGTGTCTGTCGTACACGCGGGAGCTGATCGGTTCTGTTGTCAGGGTTTTATTCCGCGAAGTGCAGGTATGAGCGGTAGGCCGTACCGAAGTATGAAATGGACACCAGAGATAAGTGGAGGCGCGCGTGGGCGGGAGATGCAGAGATTTGGACGCGGTGTGTACCTCAAGCGCGGCAAGGAGCTGCTCAGGTGCGCCGTCTCGCGACGTATGATATCGAGACGTATCGTGTACTCGCGCGCGTTGCGAGAGCGGTCTTTGATCACGACTTGGCGAGAGCGGCGCCACGGCGCGACAGCGAGGCCAGAGGACGAGGAAAGGGATTGGAAGACATGTAAGCTCCCCCAGACAAACGGGTCCCGGATATCGTTCATTCCTGATCCCAGCCCAGGCATGGACCATACATGTCCGCACCCTCATGAAACGCGTCTGCCGTCTATGCACGTTTGGAGGCATCCCACCCACCGCGCTTCCGGTGGAGCTATCATCGTCCTCGGCGCCGAGGGGACCCGTGCACGCGTATCGTCTCCCTGATGTTGACCAGTGAGATCTCCGGCCCGGGCGACTTCAATTCCCGCTTCTAACAGTCCGCGGCCGACCCCTTCTTCTCCCCTGCGTCCCTTCTCTGGTCTCTTGAGATCGTGGTGACAGTAGGTGAGTGCGGGGTGCGCAAATACATGGTCCGTCCCCTCTTCGTCCTGAAGTTCACCGCTGCTCTGTCCGACCCTCCGTGACGCCAGCAACCCCTGCTCGCGCACCCCGGTCGACTCCCGAGCTCTTCCATGTCTCTCTGCACTTCCCGGCCGCTGTCCCTCGCCGCCACGCATCAGGCATGGCATCGCCAAGGTGGACACCTGGCGCGCGAGGCCCGCCGCGTCGTGGCGTCCCGTCCACTCACGCTCCAGTTCGCTGAGGACGTCCCGTCGATCTGCGTAGTTGCACTCCGTGTGTCTCCCCGGGTCGACTGGCTTCGACGCCACACGCGCGCGCGCGCGGTGCTGGAGGATATGCCCCTAGTAGAGCTGATGGCCAAGCGTCGAGTGGCGGTGGGGACAGACGAGCAGGTTCGTCAGCCCTGCGCTGCGGCGGCTGCGGGAGTTCAGGAAGGAAATTTCGTGCGGCGGGCGGCGGTATCAGTGGGCAGAGAGCGAGGGTGCGGCACGCAGGCCGGTGGAGATATGGAGGGGGATGACGTGCAGGCGGAGGAGATGAGTAAATGCGTGGAATTGACCCAGACGAGGAGCCACGATGGTAAGCGTTTCCCAGCGATAGCTCACGACATATAGATGCATGTATGCGCATGATTTACTCATGAAGCGAGGCAATGTATGGGCGACGATATTCGGCTTCCTCATTCGCACAACTCTTTGTCCTCGACGCTCATCTATTATGACGTCGAGCTTCTTTATATCCGCAGCGTGCACGCTTCCTGTAGTATTCTGGCAAGATGGAAATCACAAAGGAGTACATCGGAGTTGAACGATGGAAGTTCATGTGCTAGTAGGCTGTGGCGTCGTGGCTCGGGATGGTAACAAGTCATATGTTCGCTCTCTTTTTAATGCCAAGTTCAGCTCGGAACGAATTTGAACTCAGGAATGTCATTCCGGCATGCCCAAGAATATTTAATAGATACATCATAACCTAGCTGCAGCACCGCACAGACTCCCCAATACATACAATTCGAAAATCAGAAAGCAAGAAACACCGCCGCCGCATTTGGGCCATATCGAGATACACAATCCAGCAGCATGAGATGTTTGGTTGTGCTGTCCCGGACATGATAACTTCTCTCTAGGCCAGGTTCCGCGCACCAAGCCTTGAAACCGATATGCCTATGCCGTGCTGTCCACGTCCTCCGTCACCGGTATTTCTTCTTCTTCCGAGGCGTTGACTTCGTCCAGGGTCCAAAGATCGGCTCGGATGGATCCCATAGCGTCCATCGCGAACCGCAGGGATCCGATTCCGACCTGGGACTCAGAGGCGGCGGACGAGTGGAGCGGGTCGTCTGAGCCGAGCTTGATTGTCCGCTGATGAGCCTCCTGCAGGTCAAGCAAGAATCGTGATACGAGGATCGTTGTAATACTGGCATGAAGTATATGAGAATGTGCCAGTACTATAAATGCTGCAGGTTGTACTTACGGTTCGCTGAAATTGGCGATCAAGGAGACTTGAGAAGGCGATATGATCTGGTACCCATCGTATTAGAGATAAACGGACGGGACACTGCATACTACATTGCCTACCACTCTCAAGGTGGTTGCCATGCGGAGAGTGTTGAAGATAAGAAAAACGCTGCGCAATAAAATACACATTGGACATGATTTTGAAGGAAATCCGGCGCAACGTACACGAAATACACGGCTCCTGTGAACGATTCACAACTCAGCATGTTTTCAGAGACAGAAATTAACGGACCATTGTGTAGCATGATGTCGGTGAACGTTCGTGGAGAACTAGCCACCCCTCGATGATCCAGTTTCATCCCAGAAGACCGGAAGGTTTTCCAGGTCAGAAAGGTAACGATTCCATCTGCGAGGATCAGCATTGACCGAGAAAGTACCTCCCCTGAAGCAGACCGGATGAAACTCTGCAGTTGAATATGAAGTCACTAATAAATCCAAAATTACGTACCACTGTGTGATCGGAGGTGTTAGAAATCACAAACACCGCACTTCAAGAACATACTCACGATATCAGGAGCGGCCTGGGGATTGGAAGGACATTCACGAGGCAACCCCAAGTCGGATCACTGATGCTCTGTGTCCGATATTGAAAGATACTCTGCTTGTAGGAGCAATATTACGCGCCGTGTAGACGAACGAATGAAGATTTGACACTCACAAAGTCGAAGCCCACGTTCGCAACGGAAAATATCAACACCAGCATTGCAAGTGGGCGACTTTGACTGAGCGCTAATGCGCGCATTGCAGAGAATGCTGGCGGATATTGCTCGTAATTACTATCGAGTGATAGGCAGCGTCATACGCACCTGCAGGAGGAAGGGGTTGTATGTATTCCAGGACCCTCGAGGTGTTTTCCAACGCGGTACACCTGTTGTGTACGAACTTGAGCTCAAGGAAGTTACTAAGAGCATTATACATTAAACTGACGTCTGAAAGGCACGGGAAAGTGAGTGCCGAAATCCAACGAATTTCGACAAAGACACACCTGGTCGTTAAACGGGCGAAATTCAACGAGCACCCCAATTTGATAAAGAAGGGCAAGATAGCGATTCAAGATGAATAGTACTGTCGGCCCGGATACGCGCGGCCGGTTCCAGAAGAAATTTACCTCTCGGCCGAATGTGAGGAAATGGTCGAAGATGACGATGACTTGTAGATTTGAGCCTCTTTCCATACCTCATATGCACAGAGTACTGACCAGATGCTGCAACCAACACGCATTCACCGGTGTAACTATATGGTCATACCGAAGAGGTAATGAGAATCGCTTTTATTTAGGAAGAATAGGACATACAGTTCTTGATACTCTTCTATCACCTGCGAAATTTGGTCACCAAGGCCTTCTGTTGACATTTTGCAGTGGTGGGAGGATGGTGGAAATGGGATCTCTTGTTTATATGAGGCCTTGTAGAGCGCCACACAAACACTGCAACAACGACACAGTCTCATCCTGGGGAGATCTTCAGGGACGAATTGCGGCGGCGACAACGAATGCACGCACTTAGTGTCTCTCGATGCATAGTAAGAGACCACATCAAGGGGCGCATCCGCCGTCCTATTTCTACAAACATTGATAGCATACACCACCACGACATCTCGGACCGTCTGGCACGCGTTCGGACAGTGCATCGTGCCAGTGTCTCTGGGGATGGTCAGGGACCATCGCCGTGCTCATCGGAAAGCTGTCATCGAGCGCGAAACACGCCAGTGTTCAGAATGGAAACCTTGTCGGAGCTCCGGCGATGGTGTGGGCCCGATCGAGGCCCGGCCGCCTGCACTGCACGCGCCGCCACGTGGGCTCTTTCTTCTCGCCAACATCACCAACAAAGTGCGAGCCTGTCCAGAAGACCGTCGGAATGAACCCTGGACGAGTTTATCGGGATCCATAACAGGAAACCCTTCTCATTTCTCTCAACGACGCTGGCGAGTCCACTTCCCGCTTCATACACCGCCTCTCCTGCAATGGCACCATGCATCGAACATCACCCATGACTTTACGACTGGTTCGCCGCAGATAGCCTAACGCCCTCCGAACGCTCCGCACAGGCCGTCCCCTCGCTCTGCGTCCTCGCGCCTTCCTGTGCATCGGCCCGGGCGCTCCGAGAGGAGATGCTCGAGACCAAGGGGGTCTCGCCATCGAGGCAGGGGGAGATATGGCGGGAGGACGGCGAGCGGGTGCAGGACTTGATCCAACGCCCGGAGTTTGATCGGGGAAGACACTCAAGGGCGAACTTTTCTGTTCCTGAATGTGTGCGCGCGGTGAGTCGCCAATCGGCTCCTTGCAGGATTCTACTCTGCCAAGGTTCGCGATGAGCGGTAGCTCGACACGGTAGTCTACGTTCTACCAATGACTATACGCGCGTCACGCGTCATTACAGTCGATACAAATTGTTTAAACCGCCTGATAAGAGGTATCATAGCGCGCGACGGAGCGAGAGACCAAGGCGAGCCGCCTCGGAGAAATGAACTCACGACTCTATGGGCCCTGTTCAGGAGTCGTCAGTTCGTGTGTTGTCGTCGAGGTTCAGAAGAAACCTTACTGTCTGCCCCATCTCTTCGTCCCAGAATATGTTCCGAGGGGTGCCCGCACCGATGCGTCCATCCCGGCCGCGGCATCGAGAGAGACGCTCTCGAATCACCGCGCAGGTGGGCTCCGTGGGAAGCGGCCGGTCGAGCACGCTGTCCTAGCGGAGAAGCACCGCCGTGCGGCATGTCCCGCTCGCGCACGGGAAAATGGAGGTGTGGTCCGAAGTTGGTGTCAGAAAGCGGTGTAGACGCAGTGACACATCCGCTGCGTCGCGAATTCGGCCACATCTCAGCAGGACAGCTGCATCGCCTGGGTACTGCACCTCCAGTCAGCACTGAGTCTTGACCGCACCTGTCTGAAGACTCACCGGATAGTGGACGCAGATGCGTGGCTCATGTCGCGTATGCGGCCCGCACCCGATAACCTATCATGAGTCTCCGCTTTGTGCAAACGCGCCAGGTCTGCAAGCCCACTCGCTGACCGGCTTAGCAGACCTGCTGTCGCGGATGAGAAATGCGCAGACTTCTAGAGATCTGCTACAGGCACTTCCAGTATGGATGTACGGTATTCGCGCGAGAAACAACGAGGCAACTCACACGTCGGCGTCGTCGCCGTGTCAAACGCCGACCCTTGACGAGTTCGGGCACGGCGTCCACGTCGTCCTCCGGGGCTCCCTGACTTTCCGCCACGAAACGTTGAGGAACACACTCGCGGGGCCACACCACCCTGTAATCTCGAGCCCCACGACCAGCGCCGTAGGCACGTCCAACAGCTCCAGCCAGCCGGCGTGGCGAGAGCGTGACGATGGGGAGCGACGGAGACGCGACGAGACGGGCCGCACCGGAAGTGAGCGCGGTAGGCCCCCGCGACGGGACAGCCACCGAATTGACGTATCATGTTGGGCGCACATCCGCGGGCGAGGGTGGGCGAGCTGCGTAAACTTCATCGCAGCGAGCAGCGGCTCCTGTAGGACGATGAAGATCAGCGTGCGGAACCAGAAGTAGTGTGGGACGCGGAGGGGAGTCAGGACACGAGCATACCATGTACTCGTGTGCGTTCCAGTCGCTGTCTCTGTCCATACCTTCGAGCGAACGGAACTGCAGCGACAGCGCGGCGGATGCATGGTAACGACGAGGAAGAAACATCGGTGGCGTGCTGGTCTCTTCCCAAAACAAGGCCGCCCCAAAAAACAGCCTCATGAACGTTCGCACCTCGTACATATAGGAAGCGCAGAGGGCGATGAGGGAATACTCACCGTTCAGAGCCGTCGCCGAGTCGAAGTCCTCTGCGCCTTTCAAGTACGACCTGCGCTCCGCGAGTGCCGTCGATCTACTGCCGTTCATGGTCCTGAAAGACGCCGTATGTTCGCGCCGTCCGCAGCAATGCTTCCTCTTCAGCTAGGGAGTGTACTGCGTCACCGCCTCGTCCTTCGAGGGACGAGTAGCCGTGGCACACCTTCATGTGTACCGGTGGGCGCACGTGCACCGAGCAACCCGTCTCAAATAAGTCTTTAACAGACCGATAGACATTTCTGAAAGGCCGCCTTCGTGAGAGGTGACTGGTGAGCTTGCGCGGCTCGGCAGTCAAAGTTTGCGCCCCGATGTGTAAGCGCTCCATGAGATAAGATTAGATGGTTGCAGACGCCGGCCTCAGGCCTCGCCGACATCTGCGCATGTTCCTCCTCCTTTTCCTTTCTCCTCCCAGTCAGTTCTACCCTGCAGGTCAGACGCAGGGAGATTACAAGCACCAACTCCACACACCAGTTTCCGTCTTGACAGCCCATCTGAGTCGTGCGCAGAAGAGTCGATGTCCCGGCAAGGTTCGAAAGGGCGCCGCCGGGGAAGTCGTACTTATCGTCGTCGTCGAGGACGATCTGGTCGAAGATGCCTGGATCCGTGTCGCTGTACGCGCCGAGGAAGGTGACAGTGCGTTCGGAGTGCCGTTCCCTGAGCCGCCAATGCGGGCCTGAGTGTATGACGAGTAGAACTCGATCACTGCGAGGTGGAGAGCGATGACCTCGTGGCGGATGAGGTACTCGCCGAGGGTGAGGTTGTTGGGGAGCGTGATGATGAAGGACTCGCCGTTCACTGCGAAGGTACACGGGTTGGGATGGGTGCGCGATGAGGAGCAGAACACGACTTACTAATGTCCGCGTGCAGCCAAGTCTTTCCGTCGCTCTTCTTCCCGATCTGGTCGATCTTGAACCATTGCACGTCCGTCGAGTTGAACTAGTCGCGAGCGGCGTCCCGCACGACGCCATGTAGATCATCAAAGGACCCGTGTTGTGTGGCCACTGCACACGCCTCGATCAGCACCTCCAAGCCGCGCGGCCAAACTAAAGCATGTACCTTCTGGCCCGCACCTCCCGACCTTGGAACGCGACGGTGCTCCCGGAGTTCGCGGGGGCAACGATCTCGGCCGGCTGCGCATTGAGACCACAGAAGAGGTCCGGGTTGGACGCGCCCTTCAATGGCAAGACTGATGTCAGAGATGGGGGGATGGGGCTGGGGCCTGCGCGTGGAGGTGGAAATACAAACACGTACCCTTGGGGACGTTGCTGAGGTACTTCGCACCATCAATCTCAAACCAGCTCACGAAGCCATGGTCTGCGACGAGAGGAAGCGTGGCGGCGGGTGAGGCGGTAGATGTGGTAACAGCAGCTGAGGTCTCCATGTTGAAGGTAGTTGGAGGGGCACGGAGGATGAAAGGGGGTATGTTAATCAGGCTCGAAAGCAGGGATATCGAGGCTGAGGTTCGCCGTAGAGAAAGGCTGCGAAGTTGAGAGCTCAGCTCGTTCGAAAAGTGGAAAGGAACACGAGGCCCACCTGCAGACGACAGACGAGGTTTGTACGCCCGCTCGCGTGAAGAGCAGAGCGTGGTGGAGGTGCACAAAAGAGAGCACGCCGGAGTGTAGTTTGCCGCTCTTGTCGGAAAAGCACCAAGGTCGATACCGCGGAATCTCATAAGAACAACACGGAAGCACTCACCATCCAGCGTCATCCCGGATCGATGTCCGCGCCGCTCTCCACGAGCCCGCGTGCCTTTTCTCCATCCTCTCTCTCGCGAACCTTGGCCATGTTTGTCCCTGCGCCCATTCCTCGACCCACCACCACCGCTAGTTCAGCCACATGACACCCCAGTCCGCGGCTTCCGGCGTGAACGGACACTTGACTTTCATCGGTTCCGGAGGAGGTAGGCGAAGGCGCGCACGACGAGAGTGCGAGCGCGAGAACCGTGGAGATCGTCCGCGCGAGACAACGGAGCGGAGCCGTAGAAGAGCGACGCGGCATGTGTCGCCGTCGCCGGCCTTGCGGAAGACTTGGCGGGTGCAACGTAAGGTCGGGAAGTTGAGCCGGAGGTGTAGTAGAGAGAGCAGCCGGAACGACGCAAAGAGGGCTTGATGGCGTGGATTGAGGAGCCCACTAACGGGCGAGGGCTGGGCATTTATGAAGAGGGGCTCATCGACGGAGCTGCGCCGATAGGAGTGGAAGATCGTGGGCATAGTCGATGGGAGACGAGGATGAGGAAGGAGGATGCAGGCTTAGCTTGAAGCATGATGGGAGAAGAGGACAAGGAGGCGTCGACGATAGACGCCAAAATTCCGACCCAATTTGCCTCCTCCCACTCCCGGCCCTCGCTAGGCCTCATCTCTCTCTCTGTCCTTCTGTCTTTTCTCCCACGATTTCAGGCTAGAATCGTACCGCTCGCAAGCTACTCGCAAGATGCTGATGACGACTCGTGGCCGGTCCGCGACCATGAATATCCTTCTCATGTCATTCGACTTTCTGGGCCGCGACGATGCGCTCGGCGCGACCGCTTCCACCTCGAGTCGGTCCGACGTCACGTTCTCGCCGCGTCTTCCCCGAACGCTGACTAGGACTCCCCGTGCCCCAACCAGCAGGAGCCGCTCCTCGCCGCACTGCGATCCGCATTGCTAACGCTTGTCCACCCGAGTCTCCCCTGCACTTCCCGCCGATCGCACGCACTATCGCGCGGAGATGAACTGCTGGTGCACAACCGAAGCCCGCCGTATAGAAGCGCTCCACCAGCTCCCTCTGCGACTCGTCGATGTCGTCCCGACACTTCGCGCCCTCTCGCTCCCCTCTTGTCTCCCTGGATCTACGCGCGCAGCACACGGTCCTCGACCCGGAGGTGATGGCCGAGCTCGTGTACATGTACTCGGCGTCGGGCGCGTTCCGCACGCTGTCTTTGATCATGACTAGGAATAAGCGGCGCTGCGGCGAGACGGCGAGGCAAAAGGGGAAGGAGAAGGATTGGAAGAAAGTACGCACTCCTAGACACACTAGTCCTAGACACCGTTTCGTTCCTGATCCCGACCCGGGCGTTGACCATACGCGCCACCCTCATGCAACGCGCCCGCCGTCTATGCGCCATTCTCCGGAACTTGACGGCATCCCACGCCCCGCGCGTCCTGTGGAACCATCGTCGTCCTTAGCTCTGCGGGACCCGTGCACGCGCACCATTTCCCCAATGGTGACTGGAACTATTTCCGGTCCGGTGATGTGATGCTAACTCCGGGAAGAGTCAACAAGGGGAGAGGGCTGAGGTCGAGTCCGCGTAGGCGTGAAGCGCGGGAAGTCGGTAGAGGGGACGAGCACCGTGGGACAGGACGTCCGAGGGTGTCGCGGAGGAGGAAGGGGACGGAGTGCGCGAACGCGGAGGAGAGGAGAGGAAGACGAGCAGAGAGACGGATAGACACGAGACGAGAGGGCGCGCACGGGCGCTACGACGGCGATAGACGATAGGCGATGGGCGACGGGCGATGGGCGACGGCGAAGGGCGATAGGCGACGAAGACGATACGGTAGAGGCGAGGTCGAATAGATACGAAGGCGAGGGGTGAGCACACAGCACACGCACGTAGATGCGAGGGAAAATGAACTCAATAGCAACCAGTGCGAGTCGAGTCTAAATACATGCAAAGACGGCCGGCGCGAGGGCGTGACTACGACCGAAACAAGCACCCGAAACATGTCTACAAGTATGAGTGTCATGGCGAGCGTCCGGAAGATAAGAGAAACAGGTGGCGGAGCGGGGCAACGAGTGTGGCTGACCATGGAGGCCGTGGAACGGGGGATACGAAGGGGCGAAAAGGGAGAAGAAACGTGTGTGGATGACTAACTAAACATGAAGCCGGAACGATCGCGAGGGTCGGTGGGGCGTACCGTAGGGATGAGGGACGAGGATGCGCGGGACGAGGATGTACAGTGCGCGAGGGCGCGGATCTCGCGCGGGCGTCTGACGGACGCGTGCACGTACCAGCGGCGGTGGATGCACATCACCGGACGGTTTCCACGACTCCCGCTTCTCACAGCCCGACATATTCTTCTCCTCTGCGTCCCGCCTCCAGTTTCTCGAAATTTTGGGGAGTGGGACGTGCGTGAATACATGGTCCGTCCCTCTTCCGACCCTCCGCAACGCCAGGAGCCCCTGCTCGCGCACCCCGGTCGACTCCCGAGCTCTTCCATCTCTCTCTGCATTTCTCTGCCGCTGTCCCTCGCGGCCACGCGTCGAGCATCGCCGAGGTGAGCACCTGGTGCGCGGAGCCCGCATCGTCGTGGTGTTCCGCCCACTCACGCTCCAGTTCGCTGAGGCCGTCCCGTCGATCCGCGTCGTTGAGCGGGGTAGGGAGGAAGCAAAAAGCCTTTGGATACAATGCGGGTACATGAAATGGTGGATTACGTGGACCAGCATGCGCTCCTCCAGTGTCTCGTAGGTACACACTGTCATTACCTAGTAGGAAACTGTGAGCGCATCAGGTCGATTGCTTAACTGGAAACAACAGTGCACGTACATTTGAGTCTGTGAACGAGAATACGGGCAAAGTACAGCTCTTCAGAATGTTTCTCTACTCCGCGCTGCCCGCGTCCTCCATCGCCCATGAATTGTCTCCTGTGGCCGGTAGTGAATATTTTACTACTCTCTCAGCTTTGTATTCGTCCTCCGCACCTGAGATGTGGGATTCTTCCAAGCTCCGTAGATCAGCCCCGATGGATCCCATAGCGTCCACCGCGAATCGCAGGGACCCAATTCCGAACTGGAAGTCAGAGGCAGACGAGTGAAGTGGATCGTCCGAGCCGAGCTTGGCTGCCCCCTGATGAACCTCCTGCAGATCTAGGAGAAATCGCGAGACCAGGATTGTAGTAATGCTGCAATAAAAGATATGAGAATGCGCCAGTGCTAGAACTTACGCTACAAGCTATACTTACGGATCGCTGATATTTCCAATCAAGGAGAATTGACCGGGGATATGATCTGGTACACATCAAGCTAGAGATAAACGGACAGGACATAGCATACTATATCGCCTACCCCTCTCAAAGCGGTTGCCATGCGGAGAGTGTTGAAAATAAGAAAAACACTGCGCAATAAAACACGAATTAGACAAGAGTTCGAAGGGAATTCTGCAAAACGTACACGAAATACATGGCTCCTGTGAACGATTCATAAATCAGCATGTTTCCAGAGATATAAATTAACGGACCGTTGTGTAGCATGATGTTGGTGAATGTTCTCGGAGAACTAGTTACCCCGTTACGATTTAGTGTCATTCCCGAAGAGCGAACGGTTTTCCAGGTTAAAAAGATAACAATTCCGTCTGCGAGGATCAGCAATGACCGCGAGAGTACTTCCCCTGAAGCAGATCGATCAAGCACTGCTGTTGAATATGCCACTACCAATAAATCCAAGAGTACGCACCACTGCATGATCGGAGGTATTATAAATCACAGCTACATCACTTCGAGAGCACACTCACGTTACCAGAACAGGCCCAGGGATTGGAAGGTCTTGAATGAGGCAACCCCAAGTCGGATCGCTTATGCCCCACATCCGATACGGAAGAGAACTCTGCTTGTGAGAGCCATATTACGAGCCTTGTAGATGGATAAGTGAAGAGTTGGCACGCACAAAATCGAAGCCTATATTCACGATGGAAAATACCAGCACCAGGATTGCGAGTGGGCGACTTTGACTCAGCGCTAATGCGCGCATTGCGGAGAATGCTAACAGATAGCCGTGATTACTATCAAGTATTAGGAAGTGCCATAGTACATACCTGCAGGAGGAAGCAGTTGTATGTATCCCAAGACGATAGTGATCAGGCTCAATATGGTGCAACTGTTGCGCACAAACTTGAGCTTGGGAAAGAGGTTAACAGCATTATACATCGAACTGACGTCTGAAAAGCACAGGAAAGTGAGTGTCGACACCCAAGGGAATTCGATGAATACACACCTGATCGGGAAATGGGTGGAACTCAAGGGATGACGAAATTTTGGACATAAGGGGAAGATAGCGATTTAGGATGAATAGTAATGTCGGGCCGGACACGCGGCGGTTCCAGAAGAAATCGACCTCTCGGCCGAACGTAGGAGATGGTCGAAGATGAGGATGACTTGTAGATATTAACCTCTTTCCAAAGCTCATATGAACAAAATACTGACCAGTTGCAGCGACAGACACGTAATTCTCCGCGTAACTAGTGATATGGCCAAACCAAGGAGGTAATGAGAAGGGATTTCGTTTCTGCAGAATTGGACGTACATGTGTTGGGATTCTCCTATCACTTGTGAAATTTGGTTACCGAGGTTTTCCGTTGACATTGTGCTGTGGGGGGAGGATGGTGTGAATGTCGTAGATCTACTTATTATACGAGGCCTTGCGGAGCGCCAGACAATGATACAATTGATCAGTTATACCACGACGACAGCCGCGTTCAGATAGTGCATCGTGCCAGTGTCTCTGGGGACAGCCAGGGATCAGATAGTGAACCACCGCCGTGCTCACTGTCCGAAAGCTGTCACCAAGCACGGAACATTGACGAAACACCTCTGCGGTGTTCGGGCGCGGGATGGGAACCCTGTCGGAGCTCTGGCGATGACACGGGTCGGCTTCTGGCAAGGCTCCCACGCTTACAATGGGTCGCCCGCACTGAGGCACGCTCCGCCGCATGAGCTCTACTTCTTCTCGCCAACACCACCAACAAAGCGCGATGTCCGGAAAACTATCGGAAAGACTCCTGGACGAAGAGTGCATCGGGATCCATGACATGAAACCCTGGCCCTTCCTCTCAGTGACGTCCTTCTCGCTATCTTCTCCCTCCTTGGCCCCGACGATTCTCGAGTAGTTTCAGGCAGCCTATGCCGCTCAAATGTCCCCGCGGTTTGCATCTCCACCAGTTCCCTCCGGGTACCCCCCAGGGGCCTCCGAGCCCCGCAGCATTGATATCCGAAGCTTCGAACTTTTGATCGCACTGGGCCACAGGCCCTTTCAACTGCGCTTATTTGAAATCGTAGTCACAGCGAGCGACTGCAACGTGCGTGACTACGTGGTAGGTCTCCTCGGTCTCTCTCGCCACATTCGAGTCGCTTTCCCCATGCTGATTTATTCCCTCGGTCGCCCGCATCACTAACACAGGATCCACTGCTCGTCGCGTTTCGAGCCACGCCGCTCGTCCACCTCCCGCTTCATATCCCGCCTCTCCTGCGGTGGTGCCAGATCGCGCCTCGCACAGGCCGTCCATTGGTCTGCATCTCGCGCCATTCTCCTGCCAACCCCAGTCCACCGGCTTTGTTATCGAGTGCGCACGCGCGGGGTTCTCGGAGCCCACTTGCCTGCTGCCAGAGCTTGTCGCGGAGCTCGAACGCGAGGATGACGTCGAAGGGCAGCGGGGTCCGACCAGCGAGTTCGTCGACCCAGGCGTGCGCCAGCTGTGGGCGCTCCAAGAGGAGATTCCGCGCGAGGAGTGGTCGTCGTAGATCAAGAACAAGGGGGTCTCGCCGTCGATACCGGTGGAGATATGGCGGGAGGGCGGCGAGCGGGTGTAGGACTTGATCCAACGCCCGGACTTTGATCGGAGAAGACACTCGAGGGTGAACATATAGACGTTTCTGTTCCTGGATGTGTGCGCGCGGTCGCGAATCAGCTCTCTGCAGGATTTTGTCCTGCCAGGGTTCGCTATGAGCGGTAGCTTGACACGGCGGTCTGCGCTAGTCTACGCTCCACCTTCGATGACCACATGCGCGTCACGCATCGATACAAATCGTTCTAACCGCTTCATGAGCGGTATCCTGGCGCATGACTTTGAAAGCGAGTCGCCGCAGAGAACTGTCTATGGTATCTGTTCAGGAGTCGTCAATGACCTTGCCCAATCGCCCTGTCGTTCCACTATCCAGTGAGTGGTGGGCCGGGCCCGAAATCGTGAAAGGCATGGAACTACGCACAGCCTCAAACTCATAGGAGAGACTCGTTTCCATTCCCCACACCAAGACGTCCATCTGCGGCATCGAGGGAGACGTGTCACTCGCAAGTACTGCGCGGGTGGGCTCCGTGATATAGGAAGCCGGTCGAGCACCCGATCCCCACGGAGAAGCACCGCCGCGCGGCATGTCCGCTCTCGCAGTCCGAGGTCGGTGTGAGAAAGCTGTACGTAGTGATAAGTCCGCATCGCCTGGGTACAGCACCTCAAGTCAGCACTGCGTCCTGATCGCACCCATCTGAAGACTCACCGGATCGTGGACGAAGCGTGGCTCATGGACGTATATTTCGCGTGCGCGGCCCGCATCAGACAACCTATCTCGAGTCTCGCATTGTGCACAGTGCAAACGCGCAGCAGACCGGCCCGGCTAATCAAACCTGCAGTCGCGCACGAGAAATGCGCAAACCTCCAGAGATTTACTACAAGCACTTCCAGTATTGTTCGCGGGAGAAATTACGAGGCAACTCACTCGTCAGCGTCGTCGCCGTGTCAAATATCCACCTTTGACGAGCTCGGCAGGGAAGAGCTGGATGAGAGCGATGCGGCAGACCCCGCTCATGCACAGTCCGTCGCGATGGGAGGGTAGCGCAGCGAAAATGGGTGCCAGAAATGTGACTCAGACACGGACGAGCCAAGGACTCACGGCGATGCTTGATGGTGACGTCTGGTTGACGAGGAGGGCCGTGCGCTGGAGCGCACATGAACGCACGGATGGAGTGTTGCTGTGCGCCGTCTTGGACGAAGGAAATTTGATGGAGAACGAGGTGGGGTGAGCGTAAAGTGGCATAATGTAGGCTCTACGGGGCTCCGCCGCCCCTGACCTTCCGCCACGAAGCGCAAGCCCGAACCCCACCTGCTTGGGGTCGTCCTCACGATAGAAATCCACATCCAGTGCAGTGGGAATGTCCAACAACTCCAGGCAGCCCGCGTGCGTCGAAGCTGGGGGCCCAAGCTGGCGTGGTGAGAGCGCGACGACGGGGAGCGACGGGGACGCGGCGAGACGGGCCGCACCGGAAGTGAGAGCGGTAGGCCCTCGTGGCAGGGTAGCCACCGACTCTATGCATGCTGGACGCACATCCGCGGGCGAGGGTGGGCGGGCAGATGGGCGAGCTGCGTAAACTTCATCGCAGCAAGCAATGACTCCTGTAGCACGATGAAGATCAGCGCGCGGAAAGTGGGACGCAGAGGGGAGTCGGAACGTGAACATACCATGTACTCAGGCGTGTTACAGTCGCTGTTTGCGCCCACACCTTCGAGCGAACGGAACTGCAGCGATAACGCGGCGGATGTACGGAGACGGGGGGAGAGACATCGGTGTCATGCTGTGGTCACTTCCCAGAACAAGGCTGCCCAGAGAACAGCCTCATGAATGTCCAGACCGAGTACAGAGAGGAACCGCAGAGGGCGACGAGCGAACACTCACCGTTCAGAGCCATCGCGGAGTCGAACTCCGCGCACTTTCCCTACGCCTCTCGACCACGAACCGCGCTCCGCGAGTGCCGTCGTACCACTACCGTCTCTGGTCCTGAAACACGCTGTGTGTTCGCGCCGCCCGCAGAGATACTTCCTCTTCATCTGGGGTGTGTACTGCGTCACCGCCTCGTTCTTCGAGTAGCCGTGGTATACCCGTTTGCCGTTCAAGTCCTTGTGTACCGGTGAGCGTGGACCGTGTGACTCGTCTCAAACAAGTCTTGAACCGACGGACAGACATTTCGGAAAGGTTTTAGTCGCGAGACGAGACTGGGTGAACAGCGAATACAATGAGGAAGAGGACGGTGAGCTGCGTTGCGCGGGGCTGGGCAGTCATTTTGTGCCCTGATGTGTCAGCGCTCCATGAGATAAGATTAGATAGGGAGGGTTGCGGAGGCGTAGACGCCAATTACAGCCTCGAGGCCAGGTTCGACGTCTGCGCACGATGCACTCATCCCTCCCTCTTTCCCTCTCTGGTCCCTGTTATTTATACCCTGCGGGTCAGACGCAGCCGGGGTACCAGCACTAACTCCACACGCAAGTTTCCGTCTCGGACCATCCGGGAGTACGTGCGGCACAGAAAATGAGCCCCATCTCCCTTTTCTCTCTCCACGACGACGTCCTTCTCGCGATATTCTCCCTCCTGGGCTGTAAAGATGCGCTCGCGACTTCTTCAACCTCCAGGCACGCGTAATACCTTGCCATAACCCGCGTCTTCGCCAACGTCTACTGGGACAGAGACCTTGAAGTGGACGAGCAGGACGCCTCCGAAGCCCGCGCACTTTCGCGGTACATGCGCGCACCAGAGCCGTTTTACCAACTCCCCCGCGTCCAGCACCTCCGCCATTTCACCCTCCACTACTTTTGTGACGTCGATGTTCCTCCTCTGCGCAAACGTCTCAGCCAGACCTCCAACCTCCGCACCATTGACATCCACAACTTCGAGTTCTTCACAGAGACAGACCGGGTCATCGTAAAAGCTATCGGTGTCATGCACAAGCTCGAGCAAGCAAGCCTCATAGATGTCGGCCCTGAGACGGTGTCTTCTCTGTCAGAGATGCTGTCGAGTCGGCACTTGACCTCATTGACTCTTGAAATCGACGAGGTGTCCTTCAGGCCTGGTGGCATCGCCCTCGAGGACCTCGTGTCTGGCCTCGCCTCCATGCAGAGCTTAGGGCCTGTTCGGTAACCTGACACCGGTCGCGTAATACCGGTATTACCTGCCAGAAACAGCCCGCAAGCGCCAGAGAGCGGTCGTAATCGCTGAGAGCGGTGTTTGTTCCCGCGGGCAAATAGCGGTCGTACGCGACCGGTGTCGGGTTACCGAACAGGCCCTAAGCACCCTCTCCCTCGTCTCGTTCTTCTTTCCGACGGATCCGCTCAGACTGCCTAATGCAACCCAAACCATCCTTCCCTCCATTCGCCACCTCTCTTTCTGCTGCCATTTTCAGATCCCCCTTGGGATCATCACCCGGTGTCCAAACGTCACCACCTTGTATCTTCGGCTGATTGCGGGGCCTGGAGGGCATCCGACCGAATCTGTCGCTCATATCGGCACCTCGCGGAGTAGAATCCTGCAGACACAACCGATCAGCGCGAGGCGAGCACACCCACGTCGAGCACTCTGAACGCTCACCATCAAACGTCTTCGTCGCGTCAAAGTCAGCACGCTCGACGAGCCCCTCCGCCCGCTCGCCGTCCTCCCGCCATATCTCCACCGGCGTCCGCGCCGCGCCCTCGCCTTTGACCCACCACCACCGCCAGTCGCGCGGTATCTCCTTTTGTAGCTCGCGCAGCCTCCGCAGCGCCGGGTTCACAAACTCGCCCGTCGGGCCCCACCGCCGCTCGACGTCGCTCTCGCGCGCGAGCTCCGCCCTCAGCGCCGGATCCAAGTCCTTGCACCGCGCCCGCGCCTGCCCAGTGTCAAACCCGGAGGACGCGGGCGCGCAAGCAGAGAGCGCGACGAGGCGGAGCGCATCAGGAAAAACCCAAATTCCTATTGAGAGGTAATATATTGGTAAGCCGATATACACCAACATACTGCAGCTGTTCCGACTCACCGCAGTTTACGGACACTATTGCCTTCCTTCTGGTCGCTTATGGGGTGAATAACGTATAATTTAAAGTGTTTGAGTGTGTGCAGTGGATGTCTGTACATATGGTTAGCCAATAATGGTACTTTCGACTGGATCCCGACCAGTATATGATAATCCCCCGCTGCTCACACCTCAGCACGCATAAATGGATCATACGGAAAACTGTCATTGCTTCATGGTCTAACTACTGCGACAACCTTACCTTGTGCGACGAATGCAATTGCGGGCTGGGTGCGGTGGATAACGAGACGGGGGCGTTGCAGCCCAACGAGGAGACCTGTCGGTGCGGATCCAACGGCGCGTAACTCAGCGAGTCAGGCACAGTGATCACTGCGTTGCTTGCGGAGTGCGTGTGCGATGCGTGCTGGGCGGATATCGTTGGTGCAAAAATGCTCAGTGGGAGCGTCGCGCGGTTGTACTACGCGTGGAAGTCGGGGACAGGTCGTCATGCGAGGACACGTGCGGGACGTACGTCGTGCAGTCAGGGATGACCACGCGCGGGGTGAGCGGGGTGTAGGCTGGCCACTGAAGCACTGACGACGATTGGCTCGAAGGGGAAGCAGCCGTCGCACTCGTCACAGAAGCTGCACACAAGCGCGTTGACGATTTAATGTTCAGCAGCTGTCGTGGAGCGTTAGAAACTCGCACTCGCCCGAGGGCCAGGCGCGCCCGCGAGTGACGAGTCCGATCTTTGCGCCCAGCATCTGGTAGTAGAGGGTCACTGTCCGAACGGGGGCGATGGAATATGTTCGACGCGGGGGACATTACCATCGACATGGAAGACTCTGGGGTATATATAGGAGATGCCCGGCGCGCCGTACAAGCTACGCGAGGAGCCCGCGCTGCGCAGCGGGGTGTCAGCGTGGATGGTAACGGGAGGAAAGATGGGTTTTGGCAGCGAAGCGGAAGGTGGTTGCTGCGTCTTTTGGTGAACGCATGACGCGGGTGATAGGAGAACGTACGTATCACGGCCCCGCGTGCGTAAGCAATGAAGACTCACGGTCTGTTGTGCAAGCTCGAGCCAGAGAACCGGATAGCGGACCGTGGCCGCTTCTTGAGCAACGAGGGATAGCAAACAGTACTTGAAGGTGCCAGAGACGGCAGTCATATGGAGGCGAAGGGGGCCTGAGACGAAGCTAGATGATGCTTGTGGCAGTTGAAGTGTGCAATAGCGCGTGGAGGCTTG
>NW_025954337.1:0-62520 GCF_022376455.1 Epithele typhae | reverse complement strand
TATCCACTGCTATTGATAGCTATCTTGTAGGCAGCTGCTATTCACCCAATTGGGGGCTGCAGGGCAGGTAGGGTACTGTATACCAGGTATTAATAGCTGCCAGGCCAGCGATGATATGAGGCTATTAATAGCTGGATAGTACCTGACGTGAGTTATTACAACCTGGGGATGTTCTGTCATTACAAACGGGACCTATTACAAGCCTGGGGGGCTGTTGTCATTAGGGTATCAACTTATCACAGCCCTGGGAAGGTTCTGTGATTAGAAACAGGGCCTATTACAAGCCTGGGAACACTTTTTCATTAGAATATCGACTTATTACAACCCTGGGGGCCTTCTGTCATTAGGAACGGGGCTTATTGCAACCCTGGGGAGGTGCTGTCATTAGAAACGGGGCTAATTACAACCCTGGGATGCTCTGTCATTAGAATACCAACTTATTACAGCCCTGGGAGGCTTCTTTCATTAGAGACGAGGCTTATTACAGCCCTGGGACACTTTGTTATTAAGATTCCAACTTATTACAGCTCTGGAGACCTTCTGTCATTAGAAACAAGGATTATTACAGTCCTGGGAGGGTGCTGTCATTAGAATATCAACTTATTACAGCCCTGGGGGCCTTCTGTTATTAGTGGCGAGGCTTATTACAAGGCTGCAGAAGTTCTGTCATTAGACTTATGGCTTATTACAATGCCCTGGTAGGGATATAGTACAATGACCACCTGGTGGGGTTAACAAAACCCGTTCTGCAGGCTCCTGGGCAATTGTATTACAATTGGGGTAACCACAGGTGCCTCAGGACAACGAGCGAAAGATTCACCCAGACTCACACCCAGATCCTTAACAACCAAGGAAGAACCAGTAACGGCCCCAATCCCAGGAACAAGCCGCACGGGTAAACAACCAGATGTAACCCCGAACGCAAAGAACCAGAACCAGAAATGGCAACGGTGACAGAAACAGAAGTGGTACGGACCACCATCACTGAACCAGTACACCAGAGGAAGAATCCGACCATGACTCAGGAAGAAGCCCCTTGAACTTTCAATTGGGAGAAATGAGGAGGCAACGTAACGAAGAAGCAGCGAGAACACTCCAGCAAAGAATGGAAGAAACTCAATGGAGCTTCAACAACGAGGAGTGCCAAGCTTTGCTTTAAGCACAAACCCCACAAATGCAAGCGCTTCAGCAGCCGGACATCAACACTACCCCGACTCTCAGGGATCGCGCGATACCCAACTCCCGAACCACAAGGAAACCCACCACCTGCTCCTGGGCAAGGAGGAGGGTGGCCCGGGCAAGGACCTCCGGGAGGAGGACCACCTGCCAATCCGGGTGGAAATATTCTGCAAGGACCTTTGGGTGGTTACATGCCAATGCGAGGAAAGAGAAAGGTCAAACTACCAGAACCCTTCAATGGAGACCGAGACAAGCTCAATACGTTCGTACAAGCCTTGCTCCTGCTATTCGACGCGCGACCCGTCGATTTCCCAGACGACCAAACAATGATCACCACTGCCCTATCCTACATGGAAGGAGGAACAGCAGCGATCTGGAAGACAGCCGTCCTATGCCAAGCTTGGGAAACCGACGCAGCAGGAAATAGACAAGGCTATGGAACATGGAGAAACTTCCTCGCACTCTACTTGCCACCTTTACGCCTATCAATGAGGAAATTCATGCCACCAACAGCTGCGTACCCTGACATCAAGGGATTACGAGTCCATCGACGCCTTTAACGGAACCTTCATGGATCTAATCACAAAGGCACTCATCACTGAACCACGCGCCCAACTAGCATGGTACCGACAATCCCTCGATGCCCAGTACGCAACAAGATTCTCGACATGGCCACGGTACCTGCAGACCTCAACACGTGGATGGCACGAGCCATCAATGTAGACAGGAATGGAAGATGAAGAAAGATATGGACAAGATCCTAGGAATCAAACCAAGGTTCAAGACAAACGTGGTTAAAGCTACAACCACAGAAAAGCCAGCGGAGAAGTCAACCGACTCTCTGCAGAAGAAGAACAAGACCTACGAAGCAAGGGATTATGCTTCTACTGCAAGAAAGGAAAGCACCTGGCACGATTCTGCCCAGCCAAGAAGAAAGGAAAGCCGGCACAGCAGAAGATTGTGCCATGAGGAGGACCAAGAAGACGACCCTCCCAGCGACTCTGAAGCCGAAATAAACGCTACCATAATCGATGAGACGGAGGATTTTTAAAGCGGCAGGACGAATCGACGCCGGATCTGCCTAATACAACCACCATTCATGTAACCCTTGTATCAAATACTGAATGGCGGAGACACGCCTTATACTCAACGGTTACATGAAGGGGAAAAATCACCGTCGAAATCAAAGGACTCCTCGACTCAGGAGCCGATGCAGTAATCATTAACAAGCGAATAGTGGACAAATACAAACTCCCATGGTATTACTACCAGTACCGTCCGATTCAAAACACGGATGATACAATCAACAGCTCTGGAAACATCACTCACCGCGTAGAAGGAACTTCATCCTCAACAGCAACAAACTACCACCAACTGGTATGTGGCCAATATCGGATGCGACGATGTGATCTTTGGAATGCCCTGGATCGAAACTACAACCATCATCAATGGGAAACCGGGAAAGTGACTATCAACAAGATAGGATTAAAAACAACAGTGCTGAAAAAAACCCGACAACATCACACCCCCGAAGGAACCCTGTGGGGGTACCCACTCAAAGCGACAATCAAGAGCTATTATTGGCCTACTTAGAAACGGACATGGATGACGATAAACCACACACAACCCCTCCAAAGTCCTAACAGAATGGTTTGAAACCAGCAAAATCCGACGAGCCACAAATCAGCGGAAATCCATTGAAGCAAATAAACTGAAACCCGAAGTACCGCTGGACGAAATCCTACCGGACTTGTGAAAGGATACCGCAAGATATTTGAAAAGAAGGCCGCAGAACGTTTCCGGAATCCAAACCATGGGACCATGCAATCGATCTAAACCAGGCTTCGATTTTCACAAGGACAAGAGATGGAACAAGATCTATCCCCTCACCCTCACGGAACAAGCTGAACTAGAAAATTCATTGAAGAAAACATGAGAAAGGGGTACATCAAGAAATCAAAATCCCCATTGCTTCGCCATTTTTCTACATTCCAAAAAAGACGGGACACTCCGACCAGTCCAAGACTACAGGGCCCTCAACGAAGGAACAATTCGAAATGCGTACCCACTCCCACTAATCAGCGACCTGATGGATAAGCTCAAAGGAGCCAATATTTCACCAAGTTGGACGTACGAGCGGATACAACAATATTCGAATCAAGAAAGGAGACGAATGGAAGGCCGCGTTTATAACCCCCAAAGGACTATATGAACCCACAGTAATGTTTTTTGGACTATGCAACGCCCCAGCAACCTTCCAGAGCATGATGAATCAAAATTCGAGGACCTCATTCGCGAAGGATGGATGGTTATCTACATCGACGACATTCTAATCTTCTCCAACAACTTAGAAGAACACCACAGAAGAACGCTAAGAGTTCTCAAAAGAATTCAAGAACTAGACTTCTACCTGAAACCATCCAAATGCGAATTCGATAAACAAGAAGTAGAATTCCTCAGGTCAATCATCGCCCCGACGAAATAGCCATGGATCCAGTAAAAATAAAGCAGTACTGGAATGGAAGCAACCAACCAAACTGAAGGAAGTACAGGCCTTCCTAGGGTTTGGAAATTTCTACAGACGATTCATCAAGGACTACTCAAAGGTGGTCAAACCATTGACATCGCTAACACGAAAGACACCGTTCAAATGGGACGAAGACTGTGAACAGCCTTCAAGAATTAAACAGCACTTCATGACCGGACCAATCCTCAAGATGCCGGATCCCTACGAACCATTCCAAGTAGAATGCGACCTTCTAAAGTAGCGACAGGAGCAGTGCTACGCCAGAAAGGAGCAGACGGAATATGGCACCCATGCGCATATTATCGAAGTCATTCACAGAAGCGAACGAAACTATCAGATCTACGACAGGGAGCTACTCGCAATCATTCGAGCATTCAAGGAATGGCGACATTTATTGCAAGGATCACCACACCCGTGAAGTCATCACAGACCATCAAACCTAACGTACTTCCGCTCTGCGCAACGCTAAACCCAAGACAAGCAAGATGGCATCATTACATGAACGAGTTCAACTTCACGCTAAACATCACCCGGAAAAACAATTGCACAAGCCGAGCACTGTCCAGGAGAACAGATCAGAACAGGGGGAGGATGATAACAAGGACATGGTTATGCTACCAGAACAAATTTTCTCGCTCAACTCTGTCCAAATTGACATCTCCCAACAAATCCGAAACAACAAAGCCTGCAACCCAGATCTAGTACAGTTCCTGACAACGAAACAACTGACAAACCATGACCTGCCTGGGGCAAGCCGAGCGATTGGAAGGAAGAAGAAGGACTGTTACTATTCAAAGAACATATCTACGTACCACCCGACGAGAACCTATACCGCAACATTGTCAAAACCTATCACGAACCAGCCGTGATGGGCCATCCTGGGATTCAGAAGACTTTCGAACTAGTCAAAAGAGACTACATATGGGACGGAATGCGTAACTTCATCACCGAATACGTAAAAGGATGCACAAAATGCCAAACCACCAAAGTCAACACCCACCCAACTAAAGCAGGACTATTCCCGATCCCACATAGCAGGAACACAGGCCGTTTAACGTCATAACCACCGACTACATCACAGACCTACCAGAATCAAACGGATACAATGCAGTCCAAGTAGTCGTCGACCATGACGTTACGAAAATGGCCATCTTCACGCCATGCACAAAGAATATCACAGCAGAAGGAGCAGCAAAGCTACTGTGGGACCAAGTCTTCAGCCGATTCGGAATCCCCTCTAAAATCATCTCCGACGAGGCCCCAGTTCGCGCAGGAGCGTTCAGAGAACTACATCGGCTAATGGGAATGGAAACCGCATTGAGCACAGCTTATCACCCGCAAACAGATGGTCAAACAGAACGAGTAAACCAAGAATTGGACCTTGCTCTACGTCTCTACTGCGGCAATAACCCAAACGAATGGGCGGATCACCTCAAGGAATTCGAATACGCGCATAATCAACGACACATTCAGTAACAAAGAAATCGCCATTTGAACTACTCTATAGTTATCAACCACAGCTAGTCAAACTCCCACAAAAGAACCCGAAATACCCAAGCACGGAGGAATGGCTCTCCGCCCTCCGAGCTGACCAAGAAAATACAATTGCTGCCCATAATTGCGCAGCCGCGGCAATGGCACAGAGGTCACCAGGACATTCAAGAAAGGAGATAAGGTCCTTCTAGAGTCAACCAACCTCCGCCTCCCGTACCTGCACCGGAAACTGGCACCCAAACGAGAAGGACCCATTGTTATCACTGAAGTCATGGGACCAGTAACGTTCAAATTAAACCTACCACGCACTTGGAAGATTCATCCAGTCTTCCATGCCGCGCTCCTGACTTCCTATCGAGTCACCAAAGCACATGGCCCCGACATGCCACGTCCACCTCCTGACGTCATAGACGACGAAGAGGAGCATGAAGTGGAAGCTATTCTTAACCACCGAATGAGAGGATGCAAACGAGACAAATTGGAATACCTAGTGACGTGGAAGGGCTGGGAGTCAGCAGAAAACTCATGGGAACCTGAGCACCATTTGAAGAACGCGCCTGACATCCTGAGGATATATAAGAAGAGACACAAGCTCCTCTGACCCTCATCCCGCTCCCGCATCAAATGCGCTTCTCCAGATGCCTCGCCACCACCGCTCTACTCCTTGTCGCGCTCCCCGCCTCTATCCCATCCGCCTCACTACGCCGGACATCCACGACACCCCAGACTTCATCAACAACCGCCCCCAGGTCAACTACGACCACCTTCCAACTCTCTATCGCACTAACGAGAGTCGAGGGACCCTCGGGGACCGCATCGGTTGGACTGTCGCGCACTCTGACCTCCATGGCCATGTCCGCTACCGCACCCAACATATCCCCCACACCGAGCCCCTTGTCAATGAATACCGCATTGCGACTGAGACGTTCGACGTCTGGAAGAAGGTCGACCACTTCGTGCAACGCGCTGGAGCCCCTGCCAGCCAGAAGGCTGTCGCCAAGGAGGCCTCACTGACCCTTAGAGCCCTCCTCGCACGAGCTGCCGACGTCGCCCTCGACCAACTCACCAGTATCGAGGTCGCGGCCGCCCTCGACGACCTGCTCCCCACCAGCCAGCAACACCTGCCCCCGTGGGGAAACATCCCCTCGGATATCGTCGAGTGGGGATCCCCCAGCGAGCCCGCCCTGGAAGAACAAGAGCACAACCAGGCCGCCTGGAACGCACTCACCCCGGTGAACACAGGCACTACGGACGACCTCCCACCCCTTCAACCCATACTCGATCTCCCCGCCGCTGTGACGCGTACCCAAGACACCTCCACCCCGCAGCCTCCACCTTACACGCAAGAAGACAACTCCGACAAGGAGAACGAACCCCCCATCCCCACTACCAACCTCCTCGCGGCCCAGTCCCTCCTCATGGTTCATCGCAACTGGGTCCGCGCGCAGACCGCAAATGCGGAACCCGGGATTCAATTCGGAGTCCTCAACCTTCCCCCCGGCACCCTCTCGAGCTCCTCACGCCTCCCCCTCACCGGACCCGACATGTCCCCGCGCCCGCGCCACCACGACGCCCTGGATGACATCTTCGCTGAGCTCGAGGCGGAGATCATCGACTATCATGATGACAAACTCGTCCTCGTCCACCCCCCTCCTCGCACACCTAGGTGGCGCGTTCAAGCCGGAACCGGTTGGTACGTCATCACGGCTCACGTTGGCGTTGACCACTACCTCAGGGCCTGGCTCGACTCCTGGCCGGAGTTGTTCGCCCCAGCACACCTCTACGAGTACCTGGAGATCGGCTTCCCCCAGGTCCACGTGAAGATCCTCTCACCTACACCTCCTCGTCGCCGAGGCCATCGCACAACACATTGACGCCCCCTGCGACGAAGTGGTCAAGAACCGCATCATCGACACCCAACCGTGGAACGTCTATCACGAGAAATTCGACCAGCCCATCATCACCATCCTCCAGAACTACGAGGGTGCTCACCTCCCCCTCCAGGAGTACGTTGATCGGGTATCAATCCAGATCGCCTCGGACCTCACGGCGGTAGACATCGGACACGCCCCCTCCACGGACGCGACAACGTCGACCAACGCATAGAAGGTCGGGACAACCCTCCCCGAGAGAGGGAGCTGATGTTACGATCACAGACACTAGTACGCTACCCCCATTTATTTCCACCAATAACCCCCTCTCCCCCGATATGCAGACCTCTTAAATACATATGCCGTGCCCTCTGACTCACACATACTCATCGCTACTTGTCGTGTACTTGTCCTGACTCCTCCTACGATACCTAGTCACGCTGCGTCGCTGCGACTAGGACTGTGTCATGCGGACTGGCAATGACTCGTAGATAATATGACTCACCACTCGTGCCCCTGTATATAAGGACAACGCCCCAGAGCGCTCCCTCCCCAGACTTGAATCTCCTCTGTATACTACATCTACCTCAGCTACGCGCAATCTTATCCTCCTGTCGCTCACACTCGCTCGATAGCACGCAAGCACCAGAGCATAGCCACTGTAACCACAAGGCGCCTAGGCTGTATTCCATCCCGAATAAGTCTGGAACGTAACAGTTGGCACCCGGGTTGGAAGACATTAAGGACGGAGGAACCGTGAGCAGCGCAGTCCTTGCATCGCCGGATCCTGATGGTTGTGGTTTGGGCTCGGGTCGCATGGCGTGGACCTGACAGGTGGGTTTGGCCGTGGCGGTTGAAGCAGTAAGTGGCGGCAGGACCTTCGACACAAGAGGCGCAGCCCTCGCGCTGCTGGATCCCGACGGTCGCAACTGGGACTCAATCCATTCCGGTTGCACTTGACGGGTGTCGGTGGGGTTGGCGGCTGCGGTAGAAGGCATCGAGGACGGAGGAGCCACGGGTGGTACAGTCCTGGCATCGCTGGATCCCGATGGGTGTGGTTCAGGCTCGACTCGCCAGGCATGGGTCTGATGTGCATCGACGGCGGGGATAGAGATAGTAGTGGTGGAACACACCGGGCGAGACTTGAAGGGCGAACTGAACAGTTTAAACACTGTTGACTAAGGCTGCATGAAAGTCCGGATCACTTTGCAGGTCAACCTGCAATTATCCAGAGTTGTGAGCCGTGGGTCACGAGTCATGTGGCTCAGGCTCTTTGAGGCTCCGGCTCCGTGCAGGTCCGGATCAGGCTGGCCAAAATCCCAGTCGAACGCGGCTCATCCGCGGGTCGATTCGCAGAGCCGCACACCAAAACGTAGACATAATATGTCATATTGTGGGCATGGGTTGTATGTGGCTACTCTACCTACATACTGATATCATACATGTCATCATCAGAGTCCTCATCAGATGTGGACGGGGTGTAGAGGCCAGGTAGGGAATCTATGTCCGAGTCATGATCAGTAGCGCCAGCATGGCCATACCCATCCTGCCCCACGCCACCCCAGAAAACGCCCACAGGCGCCGTTCTCATGGCCTGGTCAGCATCGAGAATCGGTGGTGATGGTACAGCTATAGCAGCCGCAAACGCGCGAGCCCACCGAGTGGGCTCAAGAACGGGGGGGGGCAGGACAGGGAAAGTAAGGTCGTAAGCGGGATGGACCAGGGTGGGCGTGTGAAAGTGATGTGGGGTAGGAAAACCAGAGTACGTATAATATGTGGACCACAGTGGATTGTATGTAACATTCTGGGGGGTGGGCACAACATCTACGTAGTACTGGAGCGCAGGAGGGGATGGAGCAGAAATCGCCCGGCCATCATGCCACTCTACTGGAACACCTGAAGCGAGCGCATGGCGGGACGGGTTGCTCGAATCAACCTCGACACTGGAGACTACATCACCCCGCAAATCCGTGCACTCCATGTCGGCGAGCGGAGATGAGGGGTGATGGAGGTCGAGCACACGTACGACATCTCGCGCACACCACGAACAAGCGTATGCGCGAGCTCAACATGTGTGACCGCATGGTGAATCTCAGCTGCGTACTCGGCATCAACCTCCACATACAAGGCGGCACGCTCAAGAGCGTCCGCAAACTCAATGTCTGCCTGTGCATAGGGCGTGGCGCGACGGATCCCGGCTGCCACCTCCCCATCCACCTCAGCATACAAGGCCGCACGCTTGAGCGCATCCACGAAGTCGATGGCGGCATCTGTTCCCCAGGGAGAGCTCTCGGCCGAGGGAGGACGAGCATGCATGTCGACGTTGGAGTGCATGGAAGAGATGTCGGAGTAGTGGGGGGAGATGGGATCGGGGGAGAATGGGGCAGAGTCCATGACGTCTCTGTGGGTGGTAGCTCTGGGCGACGCAATGCTCGAGACAGCATCGGCAAAGGACGCCTCAATGGGGAGGCCAGTGGCCGTGGCCGTGGCAAGGAGAGGTGAACCAGGGGAGCTGGTGTTGGGCATGGAGCTGTTGATCGGCAGCGAGAAAGTGTCGGGAGATGCGGAGGCAGATGGCACGGGGAGGACGGGGGTTGCTGACAGAGGAATGTCGATACCAAGAAGGGACGGTGCTGCCAAATCAGATGAGCTTGATGTGGGCTCGTCGCTGCAGGGTTGCGGGGGAATGGCAGAGGGTGAGGCGAGCACAGGCACCATAGTCCCTGGATTCGCGAGGGCACGAACACGTGCAAGGTCTTCCTCCTCGGGGAAGACAACCTGTTTACTTGCATAAGAACGTAGTTGTAGTTATGGACTGACATTCGGATGTACCTGGGGCATGATGTCGAGCAAGAAGAGACTGAGGGCCGTAAGCACCTCAGTGGCTGGCTCATGCGTGTTGAGTGAGCGGGCGTGTCTGATGAAGACCTTGGCGAAATAGTCGAAGGGAATGTGGGCGACATTGTCGTCCTCTTGAACAAAGGCGCGGAAAGCGAGTATGAGCTGCAAGAGCAGCCCGCACTGCTCCTCGGGGAGCTCACAGTTCTCGAGCGGCGGCCCGAGCACCTGGTGAAGCCACTTCTCTGCACGCGCACGCGAGACCGTGGCAAGCGCGAGTGGGGTGCATGGCAGAAAGAGCTGGGCGCGAGACGATTGAGGGAGAGGGAAGGACAGAGGAAATGAAATGAACTCACAGTGAGTGTCTTCGTGACCCCATTCACGAGAACAGCTGCCCACACTGGGGCGGTCTCGTCATCAAACGTGTCGGGGGGAACGGAATACAGTGTGTCTTCTTTGAGGAGGATGTAGATGGATGGCTTGAGGCTGTTGACGGTGTTGTGAACATCGCGTGGGATGGGGGAGTTGGACATGATGGGGAAGGTGTACTTGGAAAGTGGCAGAGAGAGCGTTGTTAGAGAGGGGTGTCTGGGGAGATTGGGAGGTTGGCATCGCTCCTCTTGAATACGTGGCAGGAGGGCGCATTGAGCCACGCGTGTGCAGGTCGTTGGTGTGAGACCACACGGCTCAGCGTCGCATGCCTTCCTAAAATGGTAAGTAGAGTGCTAGCGCGGCGGCGCAAAGAACGTGGTGTGCATGTGTTGATGCATGCGCAGATATGTGCACCGCGCTAGAAAACATTAATCAGAGGGTGTGGGCACGCACCAAATGCATGTTCAGTGGGTGAGACAAGGAGCGGAAGGGAGAGGATGGCTGGCAGTCGGTGGTCGAGCCCCAACACGTAACAGCCGATCTTGACGCCGGAGAAGAAGCACACTGGCTCCAATCTGTTCTCGCGGTTCAGATACGTTCCCAGCACGTTCGTCTTTGTCCACCATCTCTTTCTGGACCTCCACCTCAGGCCTCATGTTTGCCCCACGCAGGAACCCAGGTAAGCGTGAGTTCGGTGGCTTCACCCTGCCAGTGTGGCTGTGACTGAGGCTAACGTCCATATATAGATATACAAACATGAATGCCTCGCCCCCAACACTCATCCCGGCGACATCTCTCTCGTGTCCTTGCTCGTTGCGTGGCGCGATGGCTTATCGGACATCCCGCACCTGTAGGGGTGCTGAAATCGCGGCCCCCCTGGCTCAACCTCAAATTCCGTCAAGGTTACAGGCTGCGCGCTGTTCAGGGGTAGTGGTGCTGTCTGCCTCACTTCAGGTGCGTGGGGCTTAACCTCAAAGTGTGATACGTGCCCTCAACACGTTCTGAGACAGGTCGGCGGCTCTGTTTAACCACTGGGTGCGTGGTTTCCATGGTCAGCCGAGGTTCCATCCCCTCCGACGATGACTGGCTAGGTGAGTCTTCTCTCAGGCGCATGACTCTTGCGGTCGTCTGAGACAGGGTTTGGGGTTCTCTCAGCAAGGCACCAGGTGCAGGGACAGGCCAGGCTGGACGGTCCGAGGGCATCGCAGACCGATAGCGCGAGATGATATAAAGCATACCTCCGAGGTGAGTCTCGTCTCTAGCTACTATCTTCCCTCTCGCTACCTCCCAATGTCTGAATCCACCATTCCCCAGACTCCTATTCTTGCTGCCACCGCTGCCGCCAGTCTTGCAGCCAAGCGTCGCCGCGAGACCGAGTCTCAAGGTAGTGACGCGTCTCGTGACAGCTCCACAGCTCCGTCTGTCCCCGACAGGGAGGCGGCGCAGGCGATTCTCGCCCATTCGGGCTCTCGCGACACGAAGCGTCGCAAGGGCCACAATGACGCGTGAGTTCCTCCTCCTCGGGCTAAGGCTGTATGCAGGTCCAGGTTAATACACAGGTGGACCTGCAGGGATCCGCACATGGTACTACAGATCATGCACCTGTCGGATCCGGGTACATGAGGATCCGGGTCGCCACGGGTCCAGATCAAGCTGCCCGGGAAATGCCGGGTATGTGGGTGGACCTGCGGGTTCGTATACTCATTAGCGCTGGGGGGATTTAACCATGTGTATTGGTAGATTTATTGTGAACATGCACAACATTTCATGTATACAACTGATTCTACATAGTACAGGTGAGGCACGTCCAGAGTCCAGCTTCAGGGTGCGACGCGCGTCATGCATCACCTCCCTGCCCTCTGCGCCTAACTTGTGCATCTCGGCGAGCGTGAGACCAGATGTTGTCCGCGCGAGAGGCCTGGTGTCCGCACGAGTCTCGAGAGGCCGGGCGTCCGTGGGAGAGGCCGGGCATCCATGCGAGAGGTGGGGCACATGCACCCGAGCGAGAGGTGGAGTGTCCGCACGAGAGGCAGGGCCTCCGCGGTGGGGCGTCCAAGCGAGAGGCCAGGCGTTCGCACGAGCTGCATGTCGTCCGCGTGAGCGCGTGTCGTCTGTGAGAGAGGCGCGTCGCCCACGCATCAGGCTGGATGTCCGCGCGAGAGGCCAGGTGTCCACGCGAGAGGCTGGGTGTCCGGACTCTGCGCGAGAGGCTGGGCATCCGCGCGAGAGGCTGAGTGTCCGTGTGAGAGGTGAGCCGCGCGAGAGGTTGGGCGTCCGCGCGAGGTTGGGCGGCGTCCGCGCGAGGTTGGGTGTCCGCGCGAGAGGCCGGGAGGTGCCGGGCATCCGTGGGAGGCGTCCGTGGGAGATGCCGGGCATCCACACGAGAGGCGGGGCACCCGAGCAAGAGGTGGGCTGAGGCGGGGCACCCGAGCGAGAGGAGGGGCATCCGCGCGAGGTTGGGCGTCCGCGCGAGGTTGGGCGTCCGCGCGAGGTTGGGCGTCCGCGCGAGGTTGGGCGTCCGCGCGAGGTTGGGTGTCCGCGCGAGAGGCTCACACGAGAGGCGGAGCACCCGAGCAAGAGGTGGGCTGAGACGGGGCACCCGAGCGAGAGGAGGGGCATCCGCGCGAGGTTGGGCGTCCACGCGAGGTTGGGTGTCCGCGCGAGAGGTGGGGCGTCCGTGTGAGCGTGTGTCGTCCGCACGAGCTGTGTGTCGTCCGCCAACAATTCAAATGGCTAGTAGCTGATGTGCCTGATCACAACACTGCGGTGTGGAAGAAGTAGCAGATGACTCACCTGGACGACACACTGGAGGAGGGAGGGACACACTTTGTGCATGGTCACCGGGAGTCTTGAAGAGAGCTCGTGATCAGTTAGATAACGATCTGTGAGCTTGTTGATGGATGAGGAGTTGATTGCATAGATGGGAGCGGAGGCGGAAGGCCGGTACGAGCTGGGCGAGGTCGCTGGGCAAAGGGTTGATGCCACTGAGAAAGGGCTGACTCGGAGGGAGAGGAGACGTGGGGGTGAGAGGACGAGCAGTGTCGAGTTCTGAGACGCCCGCGGGAGACACCGAAGAAGCTCGGGGGCATTCGCCCCTCCCTACCGAGTCGTGTGAATGCATGGAAGCACGCCGGGCCACACACGCTCTGCAAAGGTGAGCCCACCTCGTCTTCATCCTCATCTTGCTCCCACCCACCGTTCCTGCGCTCGCGATGCTCGCCGCCATCTCCTATCGCACGGCCCTTCAACCACAAGCTTAGCCATGATGGGACGACACGTTGTAGGCACCACAACTGCGTTATCAGTAAGTACAGCCTCCAAGCATGTGGATTTTTTCGCTCACTTGTTTTTCCGTCCGCTGGATGATGCAGGCTCTTATCTCGTGCTCATCCTAGCAAGCTCAAGGCACTGCCACACAGCGCAGGCCCAGGGCGTGCCAGGGCGGATGTTCTGCACGCAGACGGAGATGCGGGCCGACGTCTGTCGGCTTTGACTATTCCTGGGCACACAGGGATGATTTGGACCGTCGAGGTGAGCTTTGGGCACATCTCAACCAGTCAGGAGGCTCATCCGGTCGGAATTTGCAGTGAAACCGTCCTTGCTCAGCACACTGCGGCGAAGATGGATGCCGAATGCCAAGAGACGACGACGGCGACATTTCAGGAGGATATAGAGCAGGCTCTTGGGCGACCTTTTCGACAGTGCATCCCCGTGAGTTGTGTCGCTGTTCCCCCGATCCCTGCCCCTACTAATTATTGCCCAGCCTTCTTGCCGCTATGAGCCTTAACCCCTCAGAAGCATCTGACTCGCGGCCGTCCGGCACCAAACGTCGTGTCGGAGAGCGGAGCCCGTCGCCTGACAACCCCGCCCCACCCGGCAGCTCCCAGCAACCACTCTCGACGGAGACGACAAAGGTCGCACAACCAACGTTGAAACGTGCGAGGCGTGGGACTGGCGGGTGAGTCGCAACCACGTCTATTTAAATTCCATTCTGTTTACGCTGCTATCCAGCCGCACGGCGACTCAGTCGGGCAGTACTTCAGGGGTGAGCGGCCATCCAATCGTTCTCGGGTCCGAAACCGAGTCAGACTCCGGCAGTGGGAACAACTCTGAGCACGAGAAGGACTTTGTCACCAACGAGTCGTCGTCTGGCTCGGATGATGATGGGTCGGACGCGAGCGATGAGAGCGAGACAACGGCGACAAAGAAGAAGAAGAAGAAGAAGAAGACCAACGCAGCGAGGCAGAAGGCCAAGGGGAAGAAGAAGACGAAGAAGGCCACGGCGGCATCCTCCAAGGCCGTGTCGCGAGGTGGTTCGACCTCCGACAACCTCCAGGCCCGCTTCGCAAAGCGTTACGAAGGCCTGACCCCCGAGGAAACACTCGGTAAGCACGATACGTTTGCTAGTATGCATACCTCTTCTAATCCGGATCCATGATGTCGCTTGGACAGAACGTCTCATGCAGGTGTGGGACTCGCCCTATTACGACCATTTCAACATGCCTCCCACGATTGAACGTAACCAGAAGGACGAGGTTGTACATAGGTTTTACTGCAAAGCGTAAGTTTCTCCTGGCTTCTACTACTACGAGTCTGTCAGTGTGTGCTGATCTTGTTTTCGGATACAGCCACCCTCTAAAGTCCGTGTCCCGCGTTGCGTATGAAGAATCGACAGGGAACCTCGGTCGGCACGTGAAGAAATGCAATCCGGCGGCGTTCAACAAGGAGACCGACGTCATCCAGAGGTTCGCGGCTGGTGTGACGTACACACCACATCGCATGCGCTATCTCTGCGCGATGTGGTGTGCACGCCGCAAGCGTCCTTTCACGGTCGTTGAGGACGAAGAGTTCCGCACTATCTGTGCGATGCTCTACGCGCGCGCGAAGGTCCCGACGCGTACGACCGTCTCCAAAGACATTCGCGATATTCACCTCGAGGCGGAGTACCGCTGTGTCGCCTTCCTCAAGGTAGGTTTTCTAAGCTCTCAACCTGGAGCGGGCTTGCAAATGGATGCTGACGACTTGCTAGTCTATCAAGGGCGCTGTTCATGTCTGCTTCGACGGGTGGACCGCACCAAATGTAATCTCCTACTTAGGGATTACGGTGCACTGGCGTGAAGAGCGCGAGATCAAGCATATCACGCTTGACTTCGCGAAGTAAGTCCTTTGCGTTCTCGTTCATGTGCACCACTGATCCGCCACTCCCGCACAGACTGTTCAAGGCTCATACAGCCGACTATCTCGGCAAGATGCTCGCCGATGTTCTCCGCCGCTTTGGGATCTTGGACAAGGTGCGCATAAGCTCCAAACGTGCACTGATTATCGCTGCCATATTGAGCTGATACTGTTCTGGCTTTAGGTCTTGGCTGTGACCTCTGACAATGCGGAGGTCAACACGGCTATGATGCGTGTCCTGCGCGAGACGTACCCTGAGTTGCGTATCGGGCGGGGGCAAGTGCGGTGCTTCGGGCATATCTTGAACCTTGTCTGTAAGGTACGTGTACAATGTAGCCAATAATGCGACGTGTTTTAACCTCATTCTGCACTGGACAGGCCGCGTTAAAGCCGTTTCAAAAGGCTCGTTCACGCAAGAACAAGGAACAAGACTCTGATACGGACTCTGATGCCTCGGACGTCTCTGAGGACGAGGCAGAGGATGACGATGAAGAGGACGCGGACCGCGAGCACGCCGATGCGGAGCTGATCGACATGCTCGAGAACTCAAACAGCTCCGCCACTCCAGAGGAGATCAAGGAGGCTGTTGAAGCTCTGCATAAGGTGAGATCTCAGGTGCGATTGCTACACGTTCGACTAGCTCACAGTCTATCGCTCAGGTCCTGCAGCTCTCACAGAAAGTCTGGCACAACCCTGCCGTCCGCGAGGAGCTTCATCGGCTCGCAGAGGCGCACGGCCTCAGTGCCATCGTCCTCGTCCGTCTTGTCAAGACCCGCTGGAACTCCATCATCGGGGTTCTGAAGCGTGCGCTCGAGATGAAGGAGGTTCTTGGCAACGTTTGTGTCATGCGGCAGTTCAACCGGCCAGGCGGTATCCGCCTTCTTCGGTTCAAGCTGGAAGACGAAGACTGGTTGCTTATCGAGCAGCTCCACCGGTTCATGGATGTAAGTAAATGTTTATCTACCGCCTCGCACGAGTACGCAATGCTCATTTTGATGTTACAGCCTTTCCTCGTTGCCACTCTTGAGGTCTCGACGAGCAACAAGGCCCTCCTGCATGTGGTAATCCCATACATGGATAAGCTTACTTTACATGTCGACCGCTATGCAACCCGTGAGGATGTACACCCCGCGATCCGACAGAGCGCTGCCCTTGCACGCGGCATACTCGACAAGTACTACAGCAAGACGGACGACACACCGCTCTACCGGATTGCCATGAGTACGTCCTTCCCCGTGTGTGTAGTACAGTCCTGGTCCCCGGAAGGACTTACCTCTGTGCTGCGTGCAGTGCTCAGCCCCGCTTATAAGATGAAGTACTTCGACGATGCTGAGTGGGACAACACCTGGGTTGCGGAAGCTCGACGCGTCATCACGGAGGTCTGGCTCAAGTACTACAAGCCCTCCCCGAACAACCCTTCAGCCACTGAAGAATCGAGCACTGCTGACAGCTCGCGCAAGCAGAAGGGCAAATCCTCTTCGGCTGCGGTCAATCAAGCTCGCGAGGAGAGTCTCGCGGTACGTTGTTTGCTACATGGTTGTATATGCGCGCACTGACTTAGTTGCTTACAGCTCTTCGCGAACATCAGCTCTCGAAGTGCGTCACACAACAAGCCTGATGTGGACACACTTCAGGCCTGGCTCGACTCGAGCCCAATTCCGAACGCTGACGATGCTCTCGCATATTGGAATGTGGCCATGGGGAACGGCACGGAGGATGTGCATCTCGCACGCATGGCCGTTGATTATTTATCCATCCCAGGTATGTCCGCCTGCTTTATTCATTCGTGCTTCCATCTGAATTGCCCTTAATCCCCTCAGCTACATCCACGGATGCAGAGAGGGCGTTCTCGCGTGGTCGCCTCACGGTCTCGCGGCTTCGTCACTCAATGGGCAATGACTCGGTTCGCGCGAACACGATCATTGGCTCCTGGGCCCAGATCCCTGCGTTGGTTCCCGAGACTGAGATGGTGGACTTCCTGAAGGACAAGAAGGCTGCGCGCGCGCGTCGTGAGGCCCAGGGTAATGCTAATTGTGGGTGTCTACGTAGGAATACCAATGCACATATTATATTCTCCCCTCCACACGTCGTCCGCGTCGTCCGCATCCTCGCGTCCTCGACCTCCGCCCTCGCGTCCTCTGGCCCACCTCTTCCCTCACCCACTCGCGTGTCCGCGCTCGCGTCCTCGACCTCCGCCCTCGCGTCTTCGACCTCCGCGTCCTCACGTCCTCCGCGTCCTCCGCGTCCTCGCGTCCTCAGCCTCCGTGTCCTCACGTCCTCACGTCCTCGACCTCCACCCTCGCGTCCTCTGTGGCCCGCCTCTTCCCTCACCCACTCTCGTGTCCTCCGCGTCCTCCACAGGTCCTCCGCGCTCTCCGCGCTTCCTCCGCATCCGCGCGTCATCCCCGTCTGCCATGTCTGCCACATCGTCCACCCTCCACTGAGTCCGCCCGAGTCCGCACTCACGCTCTCTGCCTGCGTCAGATTCCTGCACGTGCAGGCTCCAAACTAGGGACTCGCAAGGACGTTTCTACAACTCCGCATTGTGTAATAGTTAGTTTTTCAAGTAAACCAATACCTGGATCTGCAGGTATTGACAACCTGGAGGTCATGTAGCAGGTGTACCTGAATATTACAGATCAGGTAGTACCTGGATCCGCAGGTTTTAATGACCTGCAGGTCATTTCGCAGGTGTACCTGCAGGTCACGGGTCCAGATCATACAGATCCGGGTCCCTGACAGTTCCGGATCACTACAGATCCAGATCAGTGTCTGTCAGACATGCTTACCTGCAGGTACAGATCCAGATCACCTGCAGGTAGACCTGCATACAGCCTTACCTCGGGCTGGTGTAACTTGTCTGACTATGATATTGTGCAGTACGCCCACTGCTCCACGTGGTACCAACCACGGAAAAGCTTCCACCCGCTCGGCTTCAACCCCCATCATTGTCACCGATGACGAGGACGACGGGAAGACCACCGGGACCGCTACCACGCCTGCCGCGTCTGAATCCGAGGGCGAAGACAACGACGGTGATGACGTCGTCGCCGCGCTCAAGGGTCATACTCGTACTAGTGGCCACCTCGCGGGTATCCATGTCGCGAACTCCCGCCAGGCTCGCTTCGCCCAGAAGTATGCCGGTCTTACGCCCGAATCCACTCTCAGTAAGCCTTGTCTCTCTAATACTAGTCGGTTTATCTACTTATCTTGTTCTACCTTTCCTCAGATATGCTTACGAAGAAGTGGCGCTCATCTGTGTACGCCCACTTCGCGCATCCACGTATTGTCGAGGGCACGAACGGCTCTGTCATTCACCGTTTTGTGTGCAAGAGGTACGTTCTATTGTTTCACAATTAGATCACTCGTGAAGCTGGCCGCTAACCCCTTGCCCTAGGAACCCCACCAAAACTGTCGACCGGCTCGAGTACCAAGAGAGCACTGGGAACTTGTTGTGCCACATCAAGTCGTGCGATCCTGGTGCAACCCCAGAGGTCGAGCTCATCGAGGCATTTGCCAGCGGCGTCACGTACTCCGACCACCGCATGCGCTTCCATTTGGCGATGTGGTGCGCTCGCAGCCACCGCCCCTTCACGATCGTCGACGACAAGGAGTTCCGTGCCATTGTGGGGATGCTCTATAGCAAGGTCAAGCTCCCCAGCCGCAACACGATATCTCAAGATGTCCGCGATATACACGTGGAGGCCAAGAAGCGTCTTGTGGAGTATTTCAAGGTATGTGACACTATATATTGTGTCGGCTTCGTTCTAACATGCGGCTAGAACCTCACAGGGGGTGTTCATATTTGCATTGACGGCTGGACCTCTTCAAACGTGATCTCCTTCCTCGGAATCACTGCTCACTGGGAGGCCGGTGGCGTCATTATGCACGTAATCCTTGACTTTGTCAAGTAAGTGTTCATTTACTACGCACACCAACAGTTGAGGCTGATAATCTGTCTCGTTCATACAGGCTCACAAAGTCTCACACTGCAAGGTACCTCACTAAAAAGCTCGAGGACACTTTGCAAGAGTTTGGCCTGTTCGAGAAGGTATGTCCATTGCCTCACGCACTCTTGAATACACGCGGACCTCACGCCAATCGCCTCCATCTGCAGGTAATCGGTGTGACCTGCGACAATGCTGAGGTCAACACCGCCCTCATGCAACACCTGCATGCCGCAGATCCTCTCACGCGTATTGGAGATGGGCATGTGCGCTGCTTCAGGCATGTGCTGAACCTCATTTCGAAGGTATGGTTCCTAGTACTCTCCTTGGAGTTCACTTAAACTCATTCACATTCTGCAGGCCACGGTCAAGCCATTCCAGAAACGCCGCCGCGCTTCTAACACCAACGACAACGACAACACCAGCGGCGACGAGGACGACGAGTTCTCTGAAGACTCTCAAGGCGATGATGAAGAAGACGACCTCGAGGAGGCCAATGATGCGTGCGAGGCTGCTGATGACGTGCTGATCGACGGTCTCGAGGACGACAACCTGACATGCACCTCTGAGGATACAAAGGAGGCGATCGCCGCCCTCGACAAGGTATGGTCGCTGTTCTCTACGCATAGCCACACAACACTCACGTGCGCACACCACGGCAGCTCTCCAAGCTCTCGCAGAAGGTATGGCATAGCCCTATCATTCGTGAAGAACTGGAGAAGCTCGCTATTGACACCAGGCTCAACTCTCGCGTCCTCATCCGCCCGGTGAAGACACGGTGGAACACCATTGTGTCCGTCATTGGTCGCGCGCTTGAGCTGAAGGATGTCCTCAGGAACTTGTGTGATATGCACCAGTTCAACCGTTCTGGGGGTGTGCGCCTGCGGCATTTCATCCTCAGCGAGCGCGAGTGGACTTTGCTTGAGCAGCTCTATCACTTGATGGATGTGAGTACTCGAATAACCTTTCGCCGACAACGTGTGCTGACGACTCATAATTGCATGGCACTCATACAGCCATTTCTCTATGCGACTAATGAAATCTCCTCGAGCACGCGTGCCCTTCTGCACGAGGTAATTCCTTTCATTGATGTGCTGACTAAGCACCTTGACGACTTCGTCGACCAGGCCACCCTCCATCCCGCGATTCGGAAGGCTGCCTGCCTCACCCGCGCTATGCTAAACAAGTACTACAGCAAGACGGACGAGACCCCGGTCTACAGGATTGCCATGAGTAAGTAACTCACCCTTTTACCTCTCACAATCCCTCTCTGACGCGATCTGCGCTGCAGTCCTGCACCCTGCTCTCAAGCTCAGCTACTTCCAGAAGGCGGGGTGGCCCAAGGAGTGGACCCAGACCGTGCGCGACCTCTTCTGTGAGGCGTGGATCACCTACTACAAGCCCAACAACCCCTCTATTGCCAGTCTTGCCTTGGACAAGCAGGGGCCCACCGGTGCAGCATCATCCTCGGCCAGTGCTGCCCCGTCGTCTTCACTCCCTCGTTCGGCGACCCAGATCCCAGCCCCTGCTGCTCCTGCACGCTGCAGCGTCAGCGCCGTGGTAAGTACCATACCCACTGCGCTACTCGCTCGCATTAAACGAACTCATGTTTGCCCTTCATAGCTGTTCGCCTCCATCAGCGCTCGCGGGCGTGGCGTCACTGTTGATGTTCTTGACAAGTACCTCAATACGGCGCCGAAGACCTCCATCAAGGACCCTCTCGCCTACTGGAGTGCTGCACTCAAAAGCGGCACGGAAGACCCTGCGCTCGCCCGCATGGCGCTTGACTATCTCTCAATCCCCGGTATGCACAGGCATCCCCACACGCATATTTCCACCGCTCACTTATCGCGCTTCCAGCCACGTCTACTGATGCCGAGCGGGCGTTCTCGCGCGGCCGCCTGACTGTCTCTCGTCTTCGCCGTTCGCTGGGCAACAACTCCGTCCGGGCGAACACAATCCTTGGCTCCTGGGCGCGCATCCCCGGCCTCATCCCTGAGTCTGAGATGGTTGAGTACCTTCGGGACAAGAAGGGCACAAACAGCGGCCGCCGTGCTCCCGCCAACTAATTCCGTCTGTAGTTTTCTTGTACCGTTACATTCGCGCATGCCACCAATGTGGCCAATATATGCTTACCACTCCTCGTTCACGCTCATACTGTGCGTCCGTGCCCTCCACCCTCACCCCTTCTCATCCGTGTCCGCATCCATGCCCACGTCCGTGTACTCGCCCTTGCCTCGCGTCCGCATCCCCACCTCGCATCTACGTCCTCACCTCACGTTCTCGCGCCCTCCACCCTTGCGTCCTTGTCTCGCGTCCGTGTCCTCACCTCGCGTCCGTGTCCGCACCTCGCGTCCGCGTCCTCGCCTTGCACAGTGTGAGACGCAAGGCTTGTGTCTCCCGCCCTCCAGTGTCCAACCTCACGTCTGTGCATGCACGGCCGCATCCACCCGCACCGCATCCTACTATGGCATTGCCTCCTCGTGTCTGCACCAGCGTCCTCACCTCGTGCTCGCACCTGCGCCCTCACCTCACGTATCACCTCTTCGACCCTCGCGTCTCGTGTCTTCGAAGTTCGCGTCCACGTGCTCACCTCACGTTGTCGTGTCCTGTGCCCTAGTGTCCTGCGCCCTAGCGTCCTGCGCCCTTGTGTCCTCGCATCGCCTGTGTCATGCGCTATCCTACATACTGATGTTTTTATAATATATTACTTCACGCACCTACGGATCCAGCCATTTGTGCGCGGATCAATAAGACACGGCTCCATGTGTGGCTCGTTCTTGATCCACAGGTCGAGCCTATCCGTATTTTCTGCGAATCACGGCTCTATTCACGGCTCAATCCGCAAAGTGCGGGTCCGGGTCCCATGACTCCGGCCCTTCCGGAGGCTCTGACCCACGCGGATCCAGATCAAGGCCTGAGAAAGGCCTTGATCCACGGATAAGACTCCGGATCATCCGTGGATCGATCCGCATGCAGCCTTAAGTTAGAACGAAGTATGCATCTTGCTTTGATAGAATCTCCAGAACACGGTGAGCAGGCTGAAGACATGTCTTGAACTGAGGATGCTCGGAGGGTTGACGACAGCCTATGACCGAGCAGACCAACTGTTTGTTCTTGTGAAGCTCGCAGAACCGATGTCGTTGTGATTGAAGAGGTAACTGGCAGTCCTTGACACCACAACACGGACGTCCGACAGTCACTCCATCCATCACTACAGCTCGCAAGCCCTCTATCGGTCACAGAATTTCATTAAGGTGATTAAGCATATGTGAGACAATTAAAAACACTCACTAGTTCTTCCTGTCTCCGGATCTGTCTTCTCCGCACAGCATCTCTTGCAAACGTGGCTCCAATGCTTGCGAGCAGCACCAACCAGGCGACAAGTCTGAGCATCCAGTGCAGGTTCAAGTTGTGCATCATGGTCCCCACTGCGTTCCAGATTTAGTTGAAGACCCCCTCTCTCATCATGGTCGCACAGAAGAGCGGCTATATAGAAGGCATCTGACACTAGTAGTGAAGTGAGGGTGGGCAAGATTGACTTCCATATCTTCGGGAACTCTTCTATGGCCTGCTTGTGTTCAGTGTTGTAGATTTGAGCATTGTTTGCAAAAGAAACCCTAAATGAGTAGCAGTCAGAGCAAGGATTGTTTGTGGCCTATAAATGGCCTTACCATGCAAACGCAGCAGAGATAGTGCACCTGTACCTCACAAGATCAGAGTCAATTGATCTGTGATCACCCCCCCGGGGTGATTCCACTTTCGGTAACTGCAAACGTCTCTAAGCCTGCGTACTGTAGTGCCTCTACGGATATCGATGAAGATACCTTGTAGGGAAACGTTAGAACGCGGGCACATGCCCAAGTCCCCGCCCCCTTCCCCAACGTCCCCGAGGGCTCGGCCCAGCCGTCCTCCGCGCTTCCCCGGCACGCGTGAGCAGATTCCTGCGCCACGCCGCCGCCCGCCCTTGATGGCCCCGGTATATCTGGACGCTGCGCGCCACCGGGTCTCCGCCGGCGCCTCGCCTCTCCACCACCTGTGCTCGCCGCCCCCAACAGCGAGCTCGCTGTTCCTGTACCCTGCCTCCCCCTCCCCTCCGTTTCCCTCCGTTCTTTTTGGTACCTGCTTGTATTTTAAATGTGCACCTAATGATACACAATGCAATAGCTACAGTTGGCTGGGTGTGCCTGCACTGAGCCCTTAAATCCCCCAAAATGCGTGCAACATAGGAACATATAGAAGCAGTCCATCGATGGGATAAGTTCTGCATAAGTTAGCTGTATATGAGAGCCTCTGTAATCTGAACTTGCAGGTGGATAGCTGAAGGGGTGAAGGCATGATGTCATATGTTATTTCAGAATGACATACTCCACAGTGATATGGAATACACATTTATTGTCTTATGTACACCTAGAATCGTTCATAGAGGACATTAAGAGTGTGTTGCAAAAGACAGCAAGTCAAAGTACGATGTTCTAATGAAGATATAACATATACTCAGAAGGGGGAGTTGGCTTGAAAATGCGGTCTTCATATGTTTTGTGCAGACCTCCGATCACTGTACATCTTGTTGCATCATGTTTACATGTATGTGGAGAGCTCAGATCGTTGTTTTGGTGCTTATCGGTGAAGGACTGAATACAGGCCATGGTATGTCATTTTTCTATGACATAACGTATAGTGAGATAGCATGTGCTCCGATTGTTATTCTGAAAAGCGGAATAGAACAGGGTACTCTGCTGCTCAACGATGTAGAAGGAATCTTGAGAAACGGTTCAGGAGTGGATGAGATATGTCATATGGGTCTAGAATGGCAAGTTGTCCAGAGGACGCCCTTGAACCACCTTCAACACTGTGCACCCTTCAAGCTCATCTGCCATATCTCATCCACTCCTGAACCGTTTCTCGAGATTCCTTCTACATCGTTGAGCAGCAGAGTACCCTGTTCTATTCCGCTTTTCAGAATAACAATCGGAGCACATGCTATCTCACTATACGTTATGTCATAGAAAAATGACATACCATGGCCTGTATTCAGTCCTTCACCGATAAGCACCAAAACAACGATCTGAGCTCTCCACATACATGTAAACATGATGCAACAAGATGTACAGTGATCGGAGGTCTGCACAAAACATATGAAGACCGCATTTTCAAGCCAACTCCCCCTTCTGAGTATATGTTATATCTTCATTAGAACATCGTACTTTGACTTGCTGTCTTTTGCAACACACTCTTAATGTCCTCTATGAACGATTCTAGGTGTACATAAGACAATAAATGTGTATTCCATATCACTGTGGAGTATGTCATTCTGAAATAACATATGACATCATGCCTTCACCCCTTCAGCTATCCACCTGCAAGTTCAGATTACAGAGGCTCTCATATACAGCTAACTTATGCAGAACTTATCCCATCGATGGACTGCTTCTATATGTTCCTATGTTGCACGCATTTTGGGGGATTTAAGGGCTCAGTGCAGGCACACCCAGCCAACTGTAGCTATTGCATTGTGTATCATTAGGTGCACATTTAAAATACAAGCAGGTACCAAAAAGAACGGAGGGAAACGGAGGGGAGGGGGAGGCAGGGTACAGGAACAGCGAGCTCGCTGTTGGGGGCGGCGAGCACAGGTGGTGGAGAGGCGAGGCGCCGGCGGAGACCCGGTGGCGCGCAGCGTCCAGATATACCGGGGCCATCAAGGGCGGGCGGCGGCGTGGCGCAGGAATCTGCTCACGCGTGCCGGGGAAGCGCGGAGGACGGCTGGGCCGAGCCCTCGGGGACGTTGGGGAAGGGGGCGGGGACTTGGGCATGTGCCCGCGTTCTAACGTTTCCCTACAAGGTATCTTCATCGATATCCGTAGAGGCACTACAGTACGCAGGCTTAGAGACGTTTGCAGTTACCGAAAGTGGAATCACCCCGGGGGGGTGATCACAGATCAATTGACTCTGATCTTGTGAGGTACAGGTGAGATAGTGAATCTCTCTGATAGAGAGTCGAGACCATTCCAGAAAGGCATGGGTAGACACTTGAAATGCCTGTGGGAGCCCACCATAATATCGCCGCTGGCTGGTGTGTGTGTTGACAAAAAAATCGTGGTAATAGCGAGTCCGGCAGCCTGTATCAACAGCGATTATATAAGAACAATGCTGGAGATGGAGAGAAAGCTACGAACGAGGACACGCTGCACTATACGAGCACGCGGTCAAGGGCCCATACTCGTGGGAGAAGTAGACACCACGGTTGACTAGCCTATCTCCTAGGTTGCGTGGCTGACCATTTAAGTGAGTTGCTGTGTACCAGCATTCATCATGAAAGCATACTGAAGTGGGCAGGTGGAAGTAGTATGCCGCTATCAAAACGTTGAGGAGTGCAGTATAAATCAAATAAAGGGGTAACTCACCTATCCCGTGCATTGTGCCATGTTTCAGAATGATGTCTATGATCTCCTTGGAGGGTTTCTGAAGAGGATCCAAACACCTGCTTGTGCGATCCCAAACTATGGGGCTGAGTGTTTGCCAGAGTTTTTCGAACACATGAACAGAGATATCGAGAGCACCAGTGAAGAACAGTTGCATATCTTCAGAAAGGCGAGGAGGTGGCTGATCTGAGGACAGATTGGCTGTCCAAGCCAGATGTGTGCGGAAATGGGACACCAACTGAATGAAGATGGAGAAGGAGTGCGCTGAAAGAGCTTGTGTGATGTGGATCTGATCTGGCATTGATAGAAAGCTAACAATGTCAGACAGAGAAATAGTATGGTGAGGCATATGTAGGCAGAGGAAAAGGGGGAGGGGATGCGGCGATGCACAAATGCGGAGGCTAAGACAAGCAAGAGATCAGGATAAGCGCACTGTGCAAGGCGGGACTCAGATGCATATGGGCGCCACAATCTTAATGTTGAAGGGGAAGATGGGCGATAACGAGCATGATAGAAGACAGACAAGAAACAATAGAATAGCACAGGTAAAACTATGACATGGAGCGCAGAACGAGCTAGGGATGACTATCGGATACGGACCATGGAGACCCATGTACTCAATGTAATAACGTGTAAGCCCTCGGGCCCGTTGATGGCGCACCACTAGCGCGAGCTCTCCAAAAGGATGCACTGGCGCTGAAACAGCGCACAGCAGGCGCAGTGAGCATATCCATTGAATGGGTCGTGTTGAGCGAGAGGGTGGGGCCGAAGGTCTTGGCTGCTAAGCGGACGTCCTTAGAAATCTGTTCGCCACCGAAGGTCAAGAGGGAACGCACCAGCTGGAACTGTCACTGGAATCATGCCCACGAGACCTGCCACCTTCGCCATCAAATTCTCTCGCCCTCCTCCTTGCCTGGGACGTTCCTCAGGTCCCATAGTCCATCGGGTAATGAATCCGACAGACGTCGGGCCGCCCTCCATGTGCATGTACCACCACCACCCGCCCTGGCGCACACTGCACACGTTCATGAAGCATACCCGCACGGAGTGGCTCGGCGTGGTGTTGTAGTAGTCCACGGTGATCGGCGTGTGTAGGTGCGGATGCAGCGCAGTGAGAAGCGTGGCAAGGGTGAGTGTCAGTGAGGGTGAGGGCGAGGGTGAGGGTGAGGGATCAACATAGTGGTTCTGGTGGAACAGGTAGATCGAGCAGTCCGAGGGGGAAAGCGGGAGGGGGAGAGGGGCAGAGCCGAGGCCGTGGTGGGCGGCGGGGCCGTTGTGGGCGATAAGGAGGACCTCAAGGGCGTGGGTGAGGGTTTACAAGAGGTTGTGAGGGTCAAGTATAGTAGCATGGTCCAGGAGACGGCCTGCAGGCGAGCTCATATTAAAATAGACCAAGGGAACGTAGGAAATAGCCAAGTACGCACCGTCTACCGCGCTCGCACTCGCGGTGGCCGCTTTACCCGCACCAGCGGCAGCTTGAGTTCCGGTCCAGGCATAGTTGACCCTCCATTCCACTGGGGCGGGACGTGTCACGATGTCGCTATTGCTGCTCCCTCCATGACCCACCCGCCGTCGTAATCGTGGTTGGACCCATGAGCCCACGAAGCCTGTCCAGAGGACTGTTCCACAGGATGGGATGACTGCATGGCATGTCTCGTCGCTGTGGAAGTCGTCGCCGGGCTCTCCATCACACCACCGGAAAATCTCCAGCAGTGCACCAGTTCTACAATCAGCGATGGCCTGCTTGTCAATGCCATGAGGGTTGGTCCTCGAGTTGGGGTGTCTTCAGACACGCCGTGTCCTGAGTCGGACGCACTGCCATCGCACGCCGTCCCGCGACAGGGGACGTCCTGGCTGTGCTCACCTTCGAAGACTGTGGGGCAGCGGCGCGCCTAGCGTGCGTCGTTGGTGAATATCACGGGATCAGAGGTGCCAAACCCACTGTTGCGGGGGGTGGCGGGACGTGGGAATTGCTGTGGGAGCGCGACCATGGGTGGGAGGAGGAGGAGAAGGGGGCGACGTAGGGGGCACGGTAGGACGTGGGGGTGTGGGAGGTCGACCGGGAAAGTGGGAGGTCGAGGGAGAGTGGGACGATGGGTTGGCTCATTCTTGTGGCACCGAGGGAAAGTGTGGTCATGGCGCTGAGCCCCTGAATTCTAGATGGGCGGCGTGGGAGATGCAATGCGGTGCACATAAACTGGGAGCCCGTTCTGTGGACACGAAGGAATATGCGTACAAGTGGGTGAGGGCAGGCTGGTGAGACGGAGCGAGGTGACGCACCTTGTTGCGCCGGCCGGCCCGGCGCAGGTAGACTCCAGCTCATCGGTGGGGAAGTCGGCGAAGAGGGTGTGAGTCGACAGTGTGCTCGGTGCGCCATGCGTCGATGTCGGCCACCTGCTTCGTGGCCCTATGGTGGGGCTCAGGGCGGCTGTCAGGGGGCTCTGTGAGATCGAGAGCTACGCAGACCGTCACAGGGACGAGTAGCGGGTGTGAGTTGACATACAGGAGAGTGGGAGACGGGGGAGGCGGCGAGCACAGTGCAGGTGGAGGGCGAGTGCAGTGCAGGCAGAGGCCAGGACGACGCGGAGAGCATGTGGGGCGAAAGCCTGATGGAGAGGTGCCAGTGATGAGATCATGGGCGCCAGTGGAGCATGACGTGTGACGGATGCCCGGACAGCGTTGAACCTTGAACGTTGAGGAACGGCAGGGAAGGGCGGGGGGACGGCAGTTTGGAGAGGACAGAGGAGAGGCTTCTTAAGCAGAAAGGCCGAGAAAAAGAAAAGAACCTTTTGAACGAATTTTTTTTCGAAATTTAGCACTTTTTTCTTGGCCACAGAAATCCGGATCGGGCGTGGCCGCGTCGGCAAAAACGCTTTTTTGCTGATACGGCCACATGGCGGGCCACGGGCGAAATCTCACTTTCTCCGACATCTGACCCTCATCTGACACATCCGACGATCTGAATTTTTTGGTGCTCAGCACCCATTTGACCTGCACTGTAGCGTATACACCATCGAATTTCACACAATTAAGAGACTTTAACGATGATATATTGTGTTAATGCTACAGTGTACATCCTAGATACAGGCACAAGTGGTCCAACACATGCTCGTACGACAGAATCCAAGCCATCGCCCACGCTCCCACTCCCGCTGTCGCCAGGCTGTGCATGGTGCCATGCGAGCGCGAGTGCGCGGAATGGCCAGGGCGGGATGTGCAAAACGCGAGGACGGGGTGCAAGTCCACGTCACAGCGCTGGACCTCGGACATGGCAGTCCGAGTCCCGCCGGTTGCCGTCAAACCTGCTGTTGTTAAATCAGAGACGCACGCTCGACGCGCCCACACCAGTGTTGAACGACTCACGCTAGTGCAAAATGCCGATTTGGCCCACGGACGACGCCGAGGGTACGCGGGCAAGTGCACTGGGGCCCGTCACGTTGTTGGCCAGGTGGATGGTAGAAGGAAGGGCACATCGATGAGGGCGTGGCACATAAGCCCCGTCGCGACCAGCCCTGGGGGAGCGCGGGGCTCGATTTGGCGTGGGCTGTCGTCCTATTCGCGTTCGCAGTCCCTCGTGCAGCCGTGGTCGGAGGGCGGTTCAAGGTGTGGAGAAAGGGAGGAGAACGGCGGGGCGCACATCCAGGAGTCACGCTTGTGTTAGCATCTCAAGCGACGAGGTGGGATGTAGACTGACTTGAGCTCCGTGTGTGCGCTGTGGACCATCGTGCCGCTCAAGTGCTGCAGGCTGTCGCTCTCCCGTCGGAACAGTGTCGCGCTCCAGGCAAGCGGCGGCGAGGCACCCACGGTGGCGGGGCACCACTGCGGCCATGTTTATGCTCGTGTCGGCACCAGAGAGGGAGGGGACGTTGTTGGAGTTGGAGGAGTCTTCGACCGGCGCGGACGCGGGCTGGATCGCGGGTGGAGCGTGGGCGATGGAGATGGGGATTGGTGGGTGCGAGCCAGCGCGAGAGGCGCTCTGGGCGAGAGTCAGGCTGCAAGAGACGGGGTCCACGGTGGGGCGGAGGATCGCTCTGCGCATCCGTCTATTCCTTGGTGGTCCCAAGTTGGCAGTAGGTGACGTCCAAGGTCGGCGGGTGTGGGTTCCGCAAGTGGATAACGAGGGAGATGCCAGGGGCGAAGAAGGGAACAAAGGTTTATGTGAATAATATGCACAGACGGATGAGGTGGGTACGCACTTTGACAAGGTGTTCCGTCGCCATCGAGCGAGACGAGGAGCATGGCCGAGTTCGCAGACATGTACTGAGGTCACTTGAGACGGGGCGTGTTCGGTTGGAAGATAGTGAGAGGTGGGCGGGGGAGGGATCGGGGCATTATGCGCACCATTCGGCTTGGAGAGGGGACAGGAGAAGAGGCGGGCCCAGGGGAGGAAAGGTCAAGGGAGACGACAACGACGAAGAAGCAGTACTAGCGGTGCTGGCAGTGCCAGGCGCTGGAGTCCACGCGACGGCCCGCAGCGCGCGTCGGTTCCCACGGGTCCCCGAGGCGGAGCCGCACCTCCGGCTGCCAGCGCGTCGCCGACCTCCCACCTCGTCCTCTTCATCTTCGTAGCCCGTCCTCTTGACCTCGCCCATCTCACCCGCCCTTTTGCACTCGGTCTCGCCCACCTCGCCCGCGTCACCCAAATAGGTCGCCGCGATCCCCCCACCGCTGATCTGCATTCGCAAGCTTGAGTAGGAGAATGAGCTCCTCCCCTACGAGGTCAAGGAGCCCCGTCGCCAGCCCGAAGTCAAGAACACTCGAAAAAGGTTCCCATGTGAGTCCCTCCGCTTCCATTTCGACTGCACACTCGTACTCAACGCTTCGCGAATCGCTTCTCCCGTCCCACGCGCGCTCGAATGTCTCGCCCCCGGGCCCTGACGCAAAGCGGTACGGGCACCACTACCCGCTCGGGCGCGACGGCGAAGTTGGGGACATTGCAAACGCACCCGTCTTCCTCTTGTCGCCTGCCACGTCTCCGGCCGGGTCTTTGCCGTTGACGGCGTGTGTGAGCACCTGCGCAGGCAACTTGCCAGGCTTGACTGACACCGAAACAGGTGCTCCGCGTAACGTTTGAACAGCGTCTCTCCCGGGCAGCGGGCTCCTGCCTGCGATGTTGACATCTAGTGGGACGTCCAGCCCGTTTTTTTCGGTGAGTGCTCATCCCGTCTCTATCTCATCCACGACGTGAGTTTTCATCCGTTTATTTTTCCCCGTTACAGGACCGCGCTGGACTCGCCTCCATCCACCCTCACCTCCACCCTACCACCTCCATGATGCCTGCCCCATCGCCCCCGTGTCGCCGCCCACGTCTCCTGCGTCACCCGCCTCGCCGCCATGTTGCTGCCACGTCACCCACGTTGCCTGTGCACCTATCTCGCTGGTGTCGTTCCCGCCTCCCCGCGTCACCTGTCTCGTCCGCGCTAACGTTGCGTGGAGCTCAGGCCTTTGATGCAATGTCCTGGCCCTCGCGTCGACGGACCCTGCCACGGGCCAACTTCCGCGTCAACCTTGCATGGATCGTCGCTGCCGAGGCATGCAGGTTCACGTTCCACTGCACCGTGGTGTGGCGATCGCGCTTCCCCTCGCCGCCCCCTTGTTGCCTTCGCGGCCGCCACGCGTATGGATGGTGATGCCGGACAGAGGTGGGCCCGGGAGCGGAGGTGGGGGTGTGGGCCTGGAGCCTCCCACAGGTGTGTGCACATGTGCATATGTGGACGAGTGCGGTGTCGAAGATTCGGACGTACCTTGCATCGCCGAGGGAGCTCTACGCGCCGCCATGCTCACCATCCGTGTCCCAGGAAGGTGTACGGGACCTCGATTAGATAGTGTGACTATGTACTCGTATGCAGGACTTGATATACACATTTTTACGTCCCGCTCAGGAATGCCGTTTACACAAGTCAGATTGAGGTCAGAATGTCAGACTACGAGGATACAGCAATTGCCAATGTCGGATGGCAAATTTTGCAAGGTCGGATGTCGGACAGTCGGACAGGTCAGAAAGGGGTCAGATTGGTCTGTATTGACATTTTCAGACCCAGCCCGACTGAGGAAGAATTACTGATGCGGATTGCCCTCTGAGTACTATCACGACCCCAGTGTTCGGATGGACCCTAGTGTTCGGAAAAACGCGAATTGCGCTCCAGTACCTCGTTCGATAACCATGAAATTTTAGACGTGGCTAGGATAGCTTCTCATACACCTATGTTCGAAGTTTCGCGTCCCCCCAGCCCATGCTGCGTCCGATCTCGAGGATACACTCATCTCACTGGGAGAAGTCCCACCCTTGATGAGTCTCGGCTGAAACACCTATCCCAGCGCTCCACTTGGAAATTTGGTAATGTCAATCTTACGCACTTTAAAAGCGTTGGCTAAATTCTCCGAGAGGATGCGCCCTCGTGGACGTCGACAGTACAAAGTCGAGCTCTGAAGGTGTGACAGTGATCCAGCGCTTGTTCGTCACCCTACTCGATTTGGCTCGGCAATGGCTCGCTGATGACAGACTCTGACGTCGGCTACAGCTGGGCGCCGTGACCGCGTCTGTGACGACGCGCGGAGAAATTTCCGAACACTGGGGTCTGTCCACTGTTTCAACGATTATACACGCATATGTCATCCGCTCGACCCCAAAGTTTGCAGAAGTACGGAGAAAAACAATTAAAATGGGTCTATAAAATTTGAAGATTATCGGCAGAGGGGGGCGACGAGGACGCGTTGAACTACCCCGGTCGGCGCTTGCCCATCCGAACACTGGGGTCGTGATAGTAGAGTCCTAGGGACACGCGATTGTCTACTTCGTATCGCTTGTACTCGTCTCCCTCAATCCACGATGGAAAAGGACCCCACCTCTCCTCTAGCGGAGGACCCCGCCTCTCCTCTAGCGGAGGACCCCGCCTCTCCTCTAGCGGAGGACCCCGCCTCTCCTCTAGCGGAGGACCCCACCACCCCCTAGCGGTATCATGCCACTGCTGGAGGGGATGAAGTCACCAACCTCCACCTCCTGCACAACTGAGTATTTGCGGCGCCTCATGAGGTCACTCAGATGATGGTCGTGCATAGGGTGGGTAGGTTTCTGTGGAAACGATTGACGTTGAGAAAGGGAGACGGTGCATATCTGTGGAACCACTCACATCGGAGGACAGGTAGTTCGTCTTGACCAAGGTGGACTCGTCGTCGTTGGTGCTGTCTTCGCGCTTGTGGTCATCCGCCTCGAGAGTGGCCTAACCTTAACCCTCAGCAACCCACTCCGCATACGCAACGAGCCAGCGGGGGCACATACCGACGTGTCCTCGCTGTTGTGGCGTCCCCACACCTCCTTGACGAGGCTCTGGCACAGGGACCCGTACGCACAGAACGCTGCGCCCACGTCCCAGTTCAAGGTGTTGAGCAGGGCTAGGGGCTGCTCCGGCGTGTACGGCTGCCCAACCGCCTCCACCCCGAGCTGGGAGATGGACAGTGCGCCGCGGTGGCGCTCGAGCACCTTGCGAAGCGTCTCGTCCTTCCACTCCTGCCACGTGGGCGTGTTGTTCGGGAGGAGCTCGTCGAACAGGCTCCGGAGCGACTCCTTGTCAGCCTCGTCCCGTTCCGCGCCCGAGTCGGAGTGGCCCTCCGTGCGCGGGCGGCCCGGCTCCGCGACGCGGTCCCATCGCTCCGGATGAGCGGTGTCGCGCTCGGCGAGGACAAGGAGGGTGAAGACGGCCATGGCTGCAGGGGTTCCGAGCGTGTACTTGACTATGTGTGGGTCCTGCAGGATCTTCTTCATAAGGATATGGCGTTTCATGCTGTCGCGGTTGAGTGACAACTCGGCGGAGAGGTAGATGTTGTGCAGCCATGAGACCGCGAGGGACGTGAGGAACATAATCTGGCCAAAGTGCGTCCCTTGTGGGAGCAGCAGCAGCTGGGCGAGGAACTGCGTCATGAGGAGGAGCGCGCACACCCCGATCCGGTGGTATCTCTCGTCGCAGCCGTAGTCGAGCGAGAACGCGCCGCGGGTGACCACGTTGACCGCGCCCTCGGGACCTTTGAGGATGATGATCTGCTCGCCGTCATTCAGGATGCCGTGCACGGGGAGCGCGCCTCCCGCGGGCTCGGGCCGCGTGAAGGTGAGCGTTCCGGAACCGATCCAGTAGCAAGAGAGACCGTTGGCGAGGATCCCTGCGAGGATCATCGCGAAGCAAATCCAGTCCTCGTGCAGCGCGCACGCTACGCAAGTGACGACGGAGGCGAAGATGGGGATGATGGCCACCAGGGTCGTCTTCCTGACGCGAGTTTTGAGTTGCGCAGCGGAGGGAGGCTCGAGGGCGGCTCGTGGTCGAGGTAGGCTATTGAGACGTTGACCTTGGACGTGATACGGAATGCCTCGGCGCCCCACTCCTGAGGCTTCAATTGATCGCAGTGCTGCTGGAAGATGCTGGCGATGTGGCCCGTCTTCACCATAATCGTGCCCGATTGGACGCATCGATACCGGGAGCCCTCAGAGCCATCGAGCCCAAGACCCTCGCGGGTGTCAGGTTGGGTCCAGGGTACAGCCCGTCCCAGAAGCGCGAACGGGACAGCTGTCCGCACCGCTTCGCAATCTCGTAGCTACCGGGGGTGTTGTACCAGCCAAGCCACTTCCGGCCCTCGTAGACGTGGACGGCCAACATCGCTGCTACGGCCGCGTCTCCGCCAAAGAAACCGCGATGCCGGATATGTCGAGCATAATCTTGCTGTTCTGCCCATCAATGCTGAGTGAGGGGTTTATAGGAGGCATCCTAGCGAGGGACGTTTAGTGAAGAATATGCAGAGTACAGGTTGGAGGAACACACGCAATGGAATCGGGGGCGAGAGAGGAGACGGCTCTGAGTATATTTATGTTAGCCCGCGAAAGAGGCAGCGAAGGCAGCGCCGGGCCTTCAGAGTGTGGTGGTACAAAACGACGCATAATACGTGCGCGAGCCACGAGGCGGGCCCCGCTCGTTCCCGCATAAAACCCACAATCTCGCGCCAACGGCAACCCGCTCGGGCAAGATTGTGCGACATGCGGTACGTGCACGGCGGAAGCACATTCCCGAAATCCACGGCCCTGATTTATCGCAGGTTTGTCCGCGCGCAACTACAAACATACTTATAATGGACGTGCGGCCGCTGGTGCCCACTGCCATGTGGCGGCATATTCCAATGTCAGAAGAGAAGCCACTGCACCCGTGAGAAGAAGCTTATCCAAACGTCCGCAACTCCTATACCAGCTGCAATTCCATGAATGCGGACACACACATCCAAAAACCACGCAAAGCTGAGGCATCCCGAAGCATGCCAATGACCTAGTAATCTTCTCCCAAATTTCCAATTGTGGCAAATTACTTTCAGATAGTTAGTTCCCATGAGGCGGACGCACATAATTGCGAGGAGGCCCGGGTCCGGGGTGTTGTTGCGAGGAGGAGGAGAAGGAGAAGGAGAAGGAGAAGAAGTAGAATGAAAATTCAGCCCAACTGGCAGCAGTGCGGAGTTGACGTCCACCACCAGAAGCGCCGGGATTGGCGCTAAACACACCGACCTGGGGATTCGTGTGCGCTTCTGCACACTTTTGCTCCTCTCATCCATCTCGTTGAAGAAACTTTCCAGAGATTGCTTGGTATCTGAACACAGGCTCTAATGCTTCAGTGCACTTATATCAGAGTTAATATATTCTTAAGTTCGTATTAAGCCGTCACATAAAGGGATGTATGGCGGGATACCATGAGTCGTCTCTTCGGTCGAGACTCCGACTAGTGTAGTGGCAATCTCAGCGCCAGCGCAAGGCCAGCGACGATCTCGGGTGCGTTATTACGCTGTTTATCATCACATGTAGAAGCTTAAATCAAGAAGCAGCACTCATGAATCGCGACGTCGAATCTGTCCACAGCTCACGACCAGTCGGACGCCCACACCAAACCCTTGTTTGGCAACACTTCTGAACTCCGCCATCTGACCGGGGCTTGACTCGAGCACCCAAACCATTCGTGGGTGCTGTTATGTTGGATTCCTGCTTCCCCACTTGGGCTCTGCGACCAATCCGCGACACACGACGGCCTGCGGTGCCCTCCTGCCCCTGATGATTTCTCCGACTCTTCTCGCGCTCGGTAAGTCAGTCGTTCTGCCGGGACTCGGCTGCGAGTTTCTGTTGATTAAAATCAATTTCCAGGGACTGCTTTGAGATCCGAGAGCTCCTTCCCACCGGAGAAGCACCTGGTCTTGCTTGGGCGCGGAGAAGTGGAGGAGGCGACTGGCCAGGTGGTCCTCGGGACCCCAACATCGCGGGCCTCGACGGGTCTTTGGGCGAACCTAGTGCACGGCCTTGTTCTCTGCGCAGATCTCGCAAAATGCGGCCGCCACTCAGGATTTGGGGGGGGGGGGGGGGTCCGCGGGGCGAGGATAAAAGCCCCACTCCCCCGCGCGCTCTCTCCTCAGAACCCCCACCACCTCGACGATGTTCTACACTCGCGACGCACCCCTGCTCATGCGGCACGCCACCTCCTCACTCCTCGCCCGCCTCAGCGGGCGCGGCGGCAACATGCTCACCTCCGGGTGAGGCACGCCGGTTCCGACTCACAACTGCCCTCCGACTCGCAGTGTCGGCCGCACCGAACGCGTACGGCACCTCGAAGGTCAGTTGTCTTCGCCACTGTCGTGCGCCACTCGCGCTGACCACCCGTTAGAACTCGGCTCATGTCACTCACCTCGCCCGGCACCGAGGCTCTGGCGTCGCTCGCGCTTCGCGATCCTCACCGCCAGATGGGCAGGCGAGAGACAGCGTGCAGCGGCTTCGCGCCGCACCGCACGTGAGGCTGAGGATGAGGCGTGTATGCACCTCGGACCACCCCTCATGGTCCTCGCCGATGGCTCTCACGAGACGCACTTGAAGCTCGCCGGTGCCAGTTCGTGCGTCTTTATCTCACACTCTCCGCCGATGTCGACGCTGACTTCCGCACAGCAGCTGTGTCTTCAACGACACACACACATCATTGTAAGTCGCTCGCCTTCCCCATTGTTTTCGAATGTGATCTGACTTCGACCGCGCAGCGACAGCGGCCCCTTCGAGGCCAGTCGTACGTACAGGCTCAGTAAGGGCCCAGTCGATCACTTCCCGTTGTCCAATCCAGCGGCGAAAGTAGGGCATGGTCCTGCGCCAGGCGGCACGCACACTCCCGATGGTTGCCTCTCCACGAAGCCTGTAGGAATGATTCGGCTCCGGAAATCCGTGCGTGCCGCCCTCAGATTCGGATTTCTTTTCTCTCGATTGCTCTCCTCCTCTCCCCTCTCCTATGCCCTCATGGACGGCGATCGTCAGGCGGCGCGCACGACCCGATGATTGCCGCTCCGCGATCCTCACGGAATGTTTCTAGGCTCCGGGACACTCGTACGCGCCGGCCCCAGCTCGGCCCGTCCTTGGTCTCTCTCTCTCTCTCTCTCTCTCTCTCTCTCTATGTCCATGTTAGTACGGGCGACGAGGGTCCTTACGACCTCCGGTTAAACATGCTCCCCGAGGTATTGGCGCAGGCCTCTCCGTGGCCCTCGGGACTAGTACCCGTCGTTCGCGCGGCGGGGAAGCCAACATGTGCCATCTACGTACATTTGTACTAGTCACTTCGACCAGGAGAGTCCACTTGAAATGCATTTGGTTGCCACTTTGCCATCCATTCGTCCGAGTTGTCTGTCCTCGCCCCGTCCAGATCGCAGCGTTCTCCGTGGTGGGGGGTTGCAACAACAATGAAACATGTCACTCACCCCGCGTCTGACTCTGGTACAACGTGGTCGAATTTGGGTCGAATGAACTGATTGCGAAAACCTGGCCAGCCTTCACAGAAGATCCGGCCTATAGAGCCTAACTGACCTCACTGTACATTGGGGAGACTAAACGCGCGTACATGAGCTGCTCGACGAATGCCCATTTGTCGGGCACGCACGGCACCCTGTGGACGCCCGTCCTGCAGGATGGCAGATCGGTAGCGCGGAAGCCAGCAAAGCAACTCTCAAACGTCCGAACTGTGATGCATTGATGGCTGAAGTTTGAACGTATCATGATTTTGATCGACGATAGTAAGCAAACACCAAAAGCATTACATCACAGCGCAGTATATGTAACAAATAAACCCAAAATCTCGCATCCGAGATATACTAGAGCAGGTAGTCGGCACACCTCCTCACGCCTTCGCCACGCCCATGGCCATCGCGTACAGCTTCTCGCGGTCCCCACTCTCGTCGACGAGCGACCTGAGCATGCCCTTCTCGTTCTTCAGCAGCTCCGCCGGGCTCCCGAACTCGACGATGTTCCCCGCATCGAGGACCATGATCTTGTCCGAGTCCATGATCGTCTGGAGCCGGTGCGCGACCGTGAGGAGCGTCACGTCCTTGCCGAGCTCCGTGCGCAGCGAGCCCTGGATGACCGTGTCCGTCTCGTAGTCGATCGCGGACGTCGCCTCGTCGAGGATGAGGAGCTTGCTCCGGCGGACGATCGCGCGCGCGAGCGCGAGGATCTGGCGCTGGCCGACGGACAGGTTCGCGCCGCCGCCCGCGATCTCGGAGTCGAGCGTGATCCGGGAGTGGTCGCCCTCGTCCTGGAGGGAGAAGAGGCCGGCGGAGCGGAGGGCGTCGTTGAGCACCGCGTCGTCGTGCTCGGAGAAGGGGTCCAGGTTTTGGCGGAGCGTACCGCTGAGGAGCTCGGGCACCTGCGGGATGATGGTGATGCTCGAGCGCAGGGCGTCGAGGTTGACGTTGTGCGTCTCGAGGCCGTCGTAGCGGACGTGGCCCTCGGTGAGGATGCAGCGAAGGAGCGCGAGGGTGAGGGAGCTCTGCGGGGCTCGTCAGTAAATCCGGCTCGGTCTATGTAAATGGAAGGTGTTTCGTACCTTGCCGCTGCCTGTACGCCCGACGATGCCCACCCGTTCACCGGACTTGACCTCGAACGAGACCTCGTGGAGGACACGGGGGCCGGTCTCGGAGTAGCGAGCGCAGAGCTTCTCGACGTGGAGGCTACCGCTGGCGGGCCAGTACGCGGGAGGAACACCCTCCGGTGTGGGCTTCGGTTCTTGCTCGACATTCAGGTACTGCTGAATACGCTCCAAGCTGTTGCTAGACACCTGCCACTCGTTGACGACACGGACGAACTGCAAGATGACACCGCTAAAGGCAGCTGGGGGAACGGTCACGTCAGCGCGAAGCGTGGATCACCAGACGTGAATTACGCACCGGCCATGTTGAGCGAGAAACCGGCATTGGATGCACTGATGTGCGCGATGTACGCCAAGTAGGTGGTCAGGGCCGTGCTGTACAGAGTACCAACGAAGTCGACACGCATCGATACCCAGCTGCATACTCATTCGTTAGTATCTGCGTTGGACGCGGCATGACGACTACCAACGTACCGGTTGAGGTTAAATTGCGTGATAGAGGCACGGCTGAAGCGATCGATGCGCCTCTGCGACTCCATCTTAAAGTCTTCCTGCTTGCCATAGGCGCGAATGGAAGCTATCGAGAACGCCGCCGGTTAGCAACCCGTGCATCCGTACCACCTAGCATGGCGAAATACGCACTGATTCCGGTGATAGCGGCACCGAAGTGGCCTAGGACCGGCGCTTTGACCTTGCTCATCTCGCGCTTGACGGAAAGTTGTGCCTTCATGAAGATGGAGCCAATGTTGTAGCCAAGGAACGCAACGGCAAGCGATGGGCCGAGGAAAATGGGCGAGAAAATGACGACGGAGACCATCTTGAGGATCATGAAAACTCCGATCTGGACGACAAACTCGGTGGTCATCGCGACGCGGTTGTCGACTGCCTCGAAAGTCAACAAAGACGGGCGTGTAGATGAAGAACGTGATTCACATACCGGCCTGGATATCCTCAGTGCAGCGCGCGATGATGCGCGACGTCGGTGTCTTGTCGAGCCAGCGGAGCGTGGTGCCCATGACGGAAACGACAAGTTTCTCATGGATGATCCGCCCTGCCCGGATGGTCCCAAACACGTAGTAGATGATACAGAATGCCGACATAATCATGCCGATGAGGACAGTGACAGAGTACATCCCGAGGTAGCTGTGAATTTGTCAGCTCACTCATTTATGGGCCGATGAAAGCTCACTCACTAAGACACATCGACGTCCTCCGCGGGCATGACTTCATACTGGGCCGCCCAGTAACCGAGGTACCAAGTCTGTGCAAAACCATCAATAACAGAGAGTGAAAACAGAAGCGTCAACGACTACCCACCTGGAAATTGTTCAACGCGTGGCGGACAATGTACAAGCCAATATACACAGCCCAGAAGAGCACAGGCGTACTCGACATGTTCATGATGAAGAGCTTCACTGGAATCTCGTGATCAGTCATCCATCTACATAGCCATTCCGATGAGCAACTTACGTGCGTCCCAGCCCACATGCCCGAGCTCAGTCTCTTCCTCGACGACGAGCTTGCCGGCGTCCTTTTTCGCCTCCTGGTCTTCGTCTTCGTCTTCCTCGGCGTCGAGCTCTTGGCTCGCCTTTTTCATCTCCTCTTCGTCCTGCTTCAACTCCTTGAGCAACTTCGTGTCGTGCGCGAGCGCGGTCGAGAGAGACCCCTGGCTGACGATACGCCCGTCCGCACCCATGTCGACGACGAAGTCGGCGATCGGGCTGACCATGGCGACGTTGTGCGTCTGATCGAGCGCGCGTGAGCAGGGCGTGAGGAGATCAAGGCACGATGGAGGCGCTTACCACGAGGACGATGGTGCGGCCACGGAGAATGTCGCCCTTGAGGCACTTTTCAACGATCCAGCGGGAGGTGTGCACGTCGAGCGCGGCGAGGATCTGTAGGGTGTATCAGCGACAAGCAGTGTGCGGAGGCGAGAGATGCGCGTTACATCATCGAGCAAGAGGATGTCCGCGTTCGAGTAGACTGCGCGCGCGAGGGTGATGCGAGCCTTTTGTCCACCGCTGGGAAACATCGTCAGCCACAAGCACAGAACACACAAGACGACGACGGACCTGAGCGTGATACCCTTCTCGCCGACCTCAGTCTGGTCTCCGGCATCGAAGAGGCTCAGGTCGCGCTTGAGGGCGCACTGCGAGATGACCTTGTTGTACCGCGCCTCGTCGAACGGCGCGCCGAAGATGATGTTGTTCCGGATCGTGTCGCTCTGGACCCAGCTCTCCTGCGCCGCGTACGCGACGCCGCCCGTGCGCGGGAGACTCACGAACGAGTCCGGGCCCTGCGGGAGGTAGTGCATCTCCCCGAGGAGCGCCATCAGGAGCGAGGTCTTGCCGGAGCCGGTCGGGCCGACGACGAGGTTGATCTTGCCGCGGCGGAAGAAGACCTCGTCGTCGACGCGGAGCGCGAAGGCGCGCCGGCGCGTGCCCCCGGGTGTGACCGACGCCTGCTGCGCCGAGTCGTTGGCCCAGGTGAAGGACGCGTGGCGGATGCCGACGCTGTCCTTGTGCGAGTCGGGGATCGGGGCGGGGACGAGCGCGGTCTCCGGGTTCGCGGCCTCGGTGAACTCGTCGATGAGCTCGGTGTTGTAGAGGAAGTCCGCGATACGTCCAATGGCGACGTGAGTCTGGATAAGGGCCGGGATGATGTAGAAAGTCGCGGCGATGTCCATGCGGAGCATGTCAAAAACGCTCATTGCCGAGAAGACCTTCGCAGCTGCGGGGTAATGAGCGCGGAACAAGAGAGGACACAGGATACGGCGTACCGGTCAACGACTCCTTCATGATAACCGAGTACGTGAAGAAAGTCACGAGCATGATAAGGATGGGGACGAAGTAGCTGTAAACGCATCATATTCAAATCTGGCTCACGCCATGTGCAAGCAATCGACCACTCACTTGTACAAGTTGTTCAAGACACCGAGGAGCTTGTTCCTGCGAATGACCACCAACTCCTCATCACGTTTCTCCTTGATTTGCGACAAAATGCGCGACTCCCAGCCGAAAAGCTTGATCATGCGGATGACGTTCATCATCTCCGAGACGAGCTGCACACGCCCGTCGGTCCGCTGCATTTTCTCGCGCTGCGTGGTGCTGAGGTATTTAGTGATGTAACCGGGGATGGGGAGCGTGAGGATCATCGCCGCAAACCCGACCCACGCGCTGCAGCCAATGTAAGTTAAATCAAGAAGGTTGAAGTCGAGAGAGAACGTGCCTCCAGCCGAGAATCTGGTGCAGGAAGATCATGCAGAGCATGATCTGGAAGGGCGACTCGATGGTGGCGAACACGAGGTGCATGGACGAGAAGTCGAGGCTGCTCAAGTCGCTCGAGACGAGGTTGTTGATGCGGCCAACGAGGTTCTTGCCCTTCTCTTTCTTCGGTTCCTCCTTCTTCGCGGGTTCCTCCTTGCCTTTGCCCTTGTCCTTGTCTTGGCGCTGGGGCGACGGCGAAACCGCAGTCGCGGTGCTCGACTCGGCCGAATGAGTGCCAGTCTCGGTGTCCGCGTCGTCGGTGCTCGACGCGTCGACGTCGGCCTGGGACGCGTTGTCCGGGGTTGCGACTGCAGTCGGAGCGTTGCTGTCGTCCGCCGTGGCGTTGTCCGACGTCTCGGCCTTCATGCGGATGCGGAGCGCGTGCTCGAACACGAGCTCGGTGACGATCGCCTGCATCCGCACGTTCACGCGCGTGGTCTTGTACACGAACCACTCGTCGGAGATGACCTTGAACACGCGCCCGAAGAAGAGCAGCACGATCCAGAACCATGGCTCGACGGCGAAGTTGCCCTTGCTGCCCGTTTCGAGGTAGCTGTAAGGCACGGAGAAGGTTCAGTATCCGTAGGATCCGAATCAATGGATTAGGAAGGGCGCACATGAGGAGGTTGTTGATGCTGATGGGAGCAGCGAAGGCGAAAACAACCTGAGAGGATACAAGTGTCAGTCTCAATCTGTCCAATGCAAACCGTTACAGCGTGAGAGGGCGCAATACACTAAGCCCAGTCACAGCCGCGCTCCTGAGCTGAGATGTGACTTACGGCAGTGATGGACATGGCCGCGAGATGGGTAAGTTCGACCGCTGCGTCGACGCGTTAGCAAATCAGCAGGGAAAGCGGTCAAATGCACCTCCTTACCAAACACACGGATCAGCTTGAGCGCCAGGGGCAGCCTGGACTTGGAGCGCATAGGGTCCAAGACCTGCGCAGGATCGTGAGTCGGCAGGCTAGAAGCCACTGATTGACAGATACGCACCGGGAAGCTGTTGGGGATAAGGTTGCGCAGATGGTCGAAGTCGGATAGCTGTGGGAGAAGGTCGAACGGGAGATGGGGCATGCGGTAGGCCGTCCACACGATCGGGCTCATGAAGCCGTACGTGAGCAGGGACCACGCCGACGCGACCTGCTCCGGGGACGCGACGAGGTCGTCCTTCGGGTTGCGGGGTTCGAACTTGCGGGGGAGAAGGCAGGGACGAAGATACCGGCGATGGAGAGGAGGGCAATCTTGACCCACATGAGCGTGCCCTCGGCGGAGTCCGCAGGGGAAAGGTCGACGGTCGCGAGCGGCCAGAGGTCGCGGTACGCGTACACGCCCCAGGCGCATGCAAGCACCCAGGAGCCGTGCGTGTACGCGCGGAAGCCGGTGCTTGTGGTGCCAAACGCGCCGAGGAAGGTGAGGAGGACGAGGTACGCCTGGGGTAGGGGGTTCGCAAAGTGGGGGCGGGTATATGCGTAGAAGAACTCACATAAAGTGCGACCGAGGCAATTTGGAAGACCAAGGGCCAGTTTACGCCATGGGCGGACGTCTCATCCTGGGCGTTGAGGAAGGCGACAAGCTGAGCGCAGCAGATGCCGAAGAGGGCGGAGGTGGAGAGGGACTGTGCTATCCGGAAGGCGAAAATGGCAGGGCCACCGACTATGTCGAGCTTGCGGCGGAAGAAGGAGCGACGTTCCTCAGCCTCATGTTGGGTGGGGCGGAAGCGGTCGGCGACAGATGACGCGGTGAATGTGAGGGCGGAGAACGCGCCAATGTACGCGGTCACGAGGAGGGAGTCGAGCCAAGGACTGGGAGATGGAAGACGCGGTCACTCGACGCGTCTGGGGGAATGCGCGTCGCGCAGGGAAGTGGAACACGCACGTTTGGGATACGGAGGCGATCGAGTGGCCGGAGCGGGTGAGAGGCACCTGGGCGATGTCGACAAACCAGTCGATGGGCCGGTCCATGCTATGCGCTCAGAATGCGCGCGGGAGAACTTGCGCGACTGGGGCAGGCGTGGCAGGCGGAAAGGGTGTGGAGGAAGGAATTCAACCGGACGGCGGGAGTAAGCGCGGAGCGAAAAGGACGCGCTGAAAAGAATCCATCATTCGGCATAAGTATGTACGCCTGCGCTATCTCTGACTCGAAGTGGCGTTGTATCAACTGCACACACGCGGACCCGTAAGCCAGCGTAAGCCCTGGGAGCGACCTGGTGCCGTTTGTCAGCGTTTCAGCACGTCTGTCGCACCTCGTTTCGGTCCATGCCGGCAATCCACCGACTTCATCGGCCTTTCCTTCAGCATGCGGGGGAAGGACTCCGGAGGGGCCGCCGGTGACGTTCCCCACATTACGCGCGCGTGCCTAGCCTGCTATACCAGTGGCAGTACTTACCCGACGCGCTCTCCGACCCTTGTCCAGGCACAAGCCGCGGTAGCGCGAGTCACCGCTCGGCTTTGCAAGGCTCAAGCTCTTCAAAGATCTTCTCAGCCCAGAAAAGGCTGCTTTTCCAAGCCTGCAGCTGCCTGCGTGTCGCTCGATGCTCGACGGTGTCACCGACGGCCCAGCTTATCGGACGAGCGTCTTCCGGGTGCATTGGTGGCAAGCGCTCATCTATATCTGGTACTGTGCCTAGCGACGAGCATGCCCGTAAGTGGCCGTAAGTACAGTGCACCAGCGCGCTCCCTGAATGGATCCTACTTGCCGTCACGCAAGATGGACGCGCTCGTACTCTGTCTGTTTCCCCCGTCAACAAGGTGCGGTGAGGAGCATGTGATCCTGAGTAGAGCATCATGACATGCGGGCGTCTCATGGCACCCATCCAAATACTCCCTCGTGTTACGAAATCTTCACAACCTACTTGTCTGCTCCCTCCATCGCGCAAATGAAGTGCGTCGAAAATGTCCAGGTTTTTTGTCTACCGACTTACGAGTCCTCCAAAGATGTGGCTGCTCAGCACCGACCGCGCAGAGCTCCACTTCTTCTCCGCACCAGGTGCTGTAATCGGCGGCTACGCCATCCTTTCGCATACATGGGAAGACCGAGGGGAGCAAACGTACCAGCAGATCTGCAAGCTAGAAGAGCACTGTAACGTCAGCAACGAGATCCCACGCGACCTCGTCTCCCCCAAGATCCGACACACCTGTCTCCTCGCCGAAAGGCACGGCTTCAAATGGGTCTGGATCGACGCATGCTGCATCGACAAGACCAGCAGCACAGAGCTCTCAGAAGCGATCAACTCCATGTTCCGTTGGTACGCCGCATCCGAAGTCTGCTTCGCCTACCTTGCCGACGTCCCCGGCGACGACGCGCTCCACGCTCCCGGCTCGGCGTTCAGGAAGGCCCGTTGGCACACGCGTGGATGGACGCTCCAGGAGCTCATCGCCCCCCTCTTTCTTCTCTTCGTCTCACAAGACTGGCAGGTCATCGGCAACAAAATCGAGCTTGCCAGCCTCCTGGCTGATATCACGGGCATACGGGAGGAAGCACTCAAGAACGAGTCGTCGTACTCCACTGAATCTGTCGCCACCCGCATGGCGTGGGCCGCCAACCGTCGGACGACACGCATCGAGGACGAGGCGTACTGTCTCATGGGTCTCTTCCATGTCAACATGCCGACCATTTACGGCGAGGGCAAGCACGCGTTCCAGCGGCTTCAGCAAGAGATCATGCGCCAGTCCTTCGACACTAGCCTCTTCGTATGGGGACGATGGTTCTCGTACACCTACGGAGCAAAACCTATGACAAGGCAGAGAACGTACAACGTGTTCCACGTACCCTCGCTCGATCACTTCTTCTTGCTCGCTCAGTCTGTGTCTACTTTCGGTAACTCACAGAATATACGCTACTCCCCGAATACGATTTACTCTCTCCAGCCCTATCTTCCGTGGCAATGGAAACCAGAACATGTACGTGCTTCGTTGGCATTCTTCATTGCTTCTGTAGTGACACGGTCCACAGAATGAGCCTGCCGACAGCGAGAAACGGACGCTCGGTCCCTTCGGGCGCCTCGAGCTGCCGAAGTTCCACAAAACAAACTACGGAATGAAATGCCGCTTCCCTGTCTTCGAAGTCCAAGGAATCACCGTCGCAATGCTCATGGCGGACGATAACCAGGAGCACTTCGGACTCTTATTGCATCCGACTAACGACAACCTCACAGACCCCTCCTCTGTCTGCTACAGCGTTGGCTGGGGCTTCGATATGCCAGACGGCGGGGTCAGCTTCGTGCGCCGGGTCCATTTAGGGAAAGACTGGTACAACCTCTCATTCCTCGGGGAGCCCGTCAAACCGGAATGGCGCGACATCTACATCGCCGATTCGTTCCCCGAGTACCGCAAGGTGGACCGCGTCGCGCTCTGCCACCCTCTGCACAACATCCTTCCCGCGCCGCCCTTCCGGTTCCCGAACTGGCTGATCGACCGCCTGCTCGTCCTCGGGCTCGGCACCAACGCCACCCCGCTCATCAAGAGCTCCCCGAAGGACGGCCTCGGCACACCGCTCATTGCGTCGATGTACTTCGAGGACGTCGCCCAGAGGGAGTGCATCCTCTTCCATTTCGGCACCTGCTCAGCCTCCGCCACGCCCTCCCCCCACCAAGACCGCGAAGGGACGTCCACCCACGCAGCGGACGCCGAGCCCGTGCACTGGGCGACGACGCTCTTCCGGACGCCGTCACTGTGAGAAAGAATGTGGGTAAAAAAGCACCCTCGGTCCAGGTGTTTCCCGAGGATCACCGGCAGAGTGGTTGTTTTCATGGCAGTAGGCGTTTGAAGGTGATTTAGACCCACTCTGGTTTAACACGTGACGCAGGTGATATTCACCGCCGTCTGATTGGGGAAGCGCCTGTGGGCGGAAATGACCCGTCCCAAGCTGGAGCAGTGAAAAACACCTCCGACCGATCAGCGCTCAATGATTGGGTCCAACGAGGTCACGTGTGAATTGATCGATGCCACCTTTTGCAGTCTTTAAAAGCTTGAGTGTGCAGTGCTAGTGTAGTATACGTCTTTGTCATCTCTCTCATCCCAATTCCCCACCAATGGCGTTGTTCCAAAACACTACTGTATCCGTGGCTTCTGGGCCTCTCCTGCCCCAATATCACGTGGTGTCTTCTGCAGACGGAACTGGCATATGCGTCGCTGTTGAAATAGCGCACGACTCTGGCAAATCAGTTGTGAGTGTCGCAAGAGTGTGCACATTTTTGGAGCTAACCCCACACATCTCCATAGACAGTGCTTATTGACCTCTCCCCGGGTCCTCTTGAGGCTCCCCTTCTGCAGATCAGCGCAAAGGAGACAGAGAAGGAACCTTCTGTGGTGGACGCCTCCTTCCATGCCGCCGAGGATCTCTCGGAGACTGACACTGAGATGTCAACACCGTCTTCAAAGAGACTGCCTTCAGAGAGAATACGTCCTTTTGTGAGTACTATACCCATGGTTTCTGGGCACAGTGGCTCATCGGGATGCCAGAGCACTCCCCCTTCTCTGCATAAGTTCAATGAGGATCGCCCCGACACGCCGCCTCGATCTCAAGGCCTGCCCCCAGGTTGCAAACATTCATGGCGTAAGCCTGATGCAGAGGCTTTGCAACACCAAGATGAGCATCGGAAGGAGCTGTTTGTGGAGGCAAAGAAAAGGCAGCTATTGAAGGAGATGGAGGAGGAGGAGGGCTATCGCGCTGTTAAGAAAGAGCGATCTGGTTGACAACGCACGCACAATGTCAAACTCACACCAAACTCTGTATTCACATAGCACGGGGTTACAGATATGCTAGGAAGCCTCTACGCCTCCACATCTACAAGTGCGCTATTCAATCAGGTAGGGGTCGAGATCGCTACGCATCTGTCGACGATGGTCAACAAGCAGCTCAGGGGTGGAGAACCTAGACCTCTGCTTTATCCACTGGTAGCCGGGAGGGCCATCGAGACGAAGCCGCTCCTGACGAGACATCTCCTTGACGAGACGGAAGCGGTGCCGAACGAAGCGAACAATCCCGCCTGCGACGTACTGAGTGATGGACATGCGTTCGGCATCAGCACCCCTGACCGCCGTGTTGCCGTGCTTGATGGAGGCGGAGGAGAAGAGAACTGTGCACTTCGGAGGGAACCGAATATATATCTTTAGGTCTGGAAAATATAAATGGCCGCCGCGATCGGGATTGAAGCGGCCAAGGCTGGTGATGACGCAGGGAACGCTTGGGTAGTTCCCGCTGTCGAGGTGGGGTAGGGTTGCTGTACGAGGCCCATAGTTCACCGAGAATCCAGTGTATATGGACCTGTCTGGGAAGTTGAGTCGCAGGGATGGGTCGCGTCCCAGAAGCGCATTGAGGGTCCTGTAGAGGTGGCCGTACACCAGGGGGAAGTTGTGAGTGAAGATACCTAAGAAAGCCCTTAGCCGTCAGCGAGTGATGCCGTCTCATACGTTCAAGCAATCACCTGACTGCCATCCACAGAGATCTGCAAGGTCCGGGTCGTTGTGCAGGGCCTCTTCCGCTGCCGCCGTCCAGTCGGTCTTCTGATGCACCCTGATGGGCCGCTATGCAAGGGAGGTCGGTATCGTGGCTTGCAGAAATTGAAGGAGGTCAACGTACCTTGGCTCCAGATCCCATTGTGATAGCGGAGTGTATAGAGGAAAAATCACCTCGGCGGTTGGCTTTGGTGTCACGATTGGGATCCTCACGCTGGTCGTGGAGCTTGGAGAACAGCCGGTCCATGCTGGCGATGAGGTCCGGCGACTTGGGTGGGGGCACTAGCACTGTGAAGATGTTTCTGTCCTTGTCAAGGAGGCGATGCACAGTTCTGTTGAGGCAGTCAGATTCTCAGAAAGGGCCTTTAGTGAAGGGAGAAGGGCGCTCACTTGCCATCCCATATTATTCCACGAAAACCTTGGGCCTTCAGACCCTCCAGCGTCTCAACTACCGCACCCACAGGTATCGGACTTCGCTTCGTCTGATATGCAAAGCTGTCAACAGGGTAGTCGTCCCGGATGGAGAAGTCGTGCAGCACGGTCTCCGTGACCTCAACATGCCTTTTGTAGAAGGCGTCACCAGATGGGATGGGGGGCATCTCAACTGAGGAAGACGTGGGAGGATGAGATCGCACATGTGCGGGAAGAGGGGGGTGCGCCCGTGCGGTACGGGTGAGGCTGGATGACGGCGAGCGCAGGCGGTCCTTGGCGAGCTTCGCCCGCTTTCTTTGTGCCCTCCGGGTCAAGGTGTGCACGTGGGAGCGGGTAGTGCCTAGGCATGTGCTTAAGCAACGGGCGTTGGGAAGGCATGATTCGTGCACACATACCGGTCCGGTGAGGGGAGCACCCGTCTGGTGAGCACGATCTCATGCGGGCACTGCCTGTGGGAATCAATCAGCAAACGGCCATTGGGATTTAAGGGCACAGGTGGCTCACCAAGGGGGCAGGGAGAGGGCGTGCGTCCTCGGGAGCCTGCTGCATCGGCAGCTGCCGTCTCTCTCTCATATGACCTGACGACCCGACGCCATTCTTCCACTGCCAGAAGGTCAGCGTGGACGGATGCAGGAGCGGCACGACGAATACCTGGGAGGTCTTCAAGATCCTCGTCATCGGAGTCCACCTCCTCACCCTCCTCCTCCCTATCAAGCCTCTGCTCCTGCCGATGCAGGGCGTTGGCGAGGTCGTATCCAAACGAGTAGGCGTTTTGCGTAATGTTGTGGTCGCCCTCGGCGGGGAGGAATACCGAGCCGTACTCGAACCCGGACCGAGTGATCCTCGGGAGCCATCCGCCAGCTCCATCCGCAACGGTGCACGGGGCCTGCAGGCGGAGCGGTCAGCAACCGTCACCGGGGCGGCACCGTGCGAGAGCAGAACGGCAGACGCGCACGCGGTGAGGACCCATTCAACCAAGCCGCGTCTGGCGGCAGGGCGACACCAGGTACTACCGCCCAACGCAACTGCCGTCATCGCGCCCAAGCAGCACGCTGCGGCAGCGGCATCCGGTTGGGAGCTCGCCATCCGAGCCGCGTCAGGCGGCAGGGTGACAGCGCTCGAAACGGAGGATGCTCCAGTCGCGGCGACGGCAGGGTAGCGCGAGCGCGAGAGCAGGAGCGGGGCCGTTGCAGCCAGAATGCGGAGCATGTAGAAGGCCAGTGCTCACCTGCGGATCCTTGGTTCCGTTCCGTGTGTGCGGCATGGTCGCGGGCAGCGCGTGGGATGGGAGAGGGGAGGGCCGGGGCACGATCCCTCGTATGCTCGTCCGGCTGTAGTTATGCCGCTCAGTCGGCATGCTTTGAGGCGATAGGACATGCTCTGGACCGACCGGAGCCAGGTATCAGACGGCGCAGAAAGGATGAGGCCGTATAGTTGATCTCCCTGTCATTCGCGGGCAAAGATTGCCACAGCAGCTGACAGGGAGACAACTTCTCCCCGACTTCGCCATAGAGTGAACTCACCTCAATTCGACCGCACACGTTCGTCTACCCGCGTTGCGGCCGACCTGAATGCGCGTGCGGCGGCAGGAGTGCGCGGCTTGGTGTGCGCGGCTCTGCCCAGTGTACGGAGTAAGTCCCAAAAATACAGCTGTAAAGCCGCACTTACCTCAACGTGTGACATCCATGCCATCCTGGCCATCGCTGCGGTAGGTTGAGCGGCGGGCGCAGCACGGAACGCGACGCGCCGAGCTCAGGGTGGAAGCTTGAAGGTGGGACCGCAGCGGGGTTCGCGCGCGGGAAGCCGGTTGAAGAGGAAGGCGACGCGCAGAGCTCGGGGTCGAAGCTTCAAGGTTCGTGCGTGCGCGTGGGGTGGCGGTCGAAGAGGGGAGCTCGGGGTCGAAGCTTGACGGAGAATGCGTGCGCGCGGGATGGCGGTCGATGAGAAGGCGAGACTGGCGCTTATCCTTGCGAGCGGGTCTCGCGAGGTCTCGCGCGCTTGTCGTCATCGCCCGCTCGCTCCCCCGCACCCTCACACCGCGAACCGCGAAGCCTTGGCTCCCGTCCCGAGTGGGACTCAGCACCGTTCCGCCACGTCCGGGTGCGCCCAGAGGCTGTCGTACGCCGGCCCAAGCTCCTGCAGCGTTCATTAGGTGAGCTTTGCGCAGCCTGTCGTGCATGCCGTCTTGCTGACTCCCTGGTTCCTCTCCAGCCATCCGCGGCCGCGGTTTCTTCCTCACTGGACGGCTCTCGCATAGTCGAGCTGCATCATCGCTTTCCCACAGGTACTCTAATCCTCCTGGCCCCCTCCCTGGCTCCGATCGTCACCCCTTGTCGTTCAGTTCTTTATGCTTGCGGCATCGCAAAACGGCTCCCCACCCCAAACGGCGAACGCGTGCAGCTGCTGCACGGCTGAGAACGCTTCAAACATGGAAGGCGATGGATATGTTATACCGCCAGGTGAGCTCCTCCCTCTCTCTCGCGACGGATATTCTCTCAACCCCTCCCCCGTTGCTTTCAAACGAGCCCCTTCGCGACCCACTCCGTCCTGCCGTCCCGAGTCGGACGGCGTCCGGCTGCTATACCCCCTCTCTGCCGCCGTACCGCCGCTGCAGCACGCCCTCCCACCGCGACGGTGCTTTTTCCCACACATATGCAGGCGGCGCAAACGCACATGCGCACGCGCATGAGCATCTCGACCATCCCGGTATGTCCCCGCCTTCTCCTCTTCCGCACGCGCTCACCACCACCTCGGCGCTCGCCGGTGCAGGCAAGCATGCGGAGCGCGACATGGTCGTCTACACCTCCCTCAGCTTGGAGGAGGGGCTTCACGGTCGGCATCATCAGGTGCGTTCCCTCTCGGTTCTCCGTCCGTCTAGCCGCGGTGCTCAAGCGCGACGCGCATAAGTGCGTGTGCATGTAGGTCAGTTGGGTCTGGCAAGACGGTCCTTGTGCACGGGCTCGGCAAGAAGCCCTGCGCGGATTTCGACACCGGTGCGCCCTCCGCCCTGCCAGCGCCTCCTCTCCATCTCCGACGCTCACTCCCACCGTCCCCGCAGCGATGGCAATGAACAACACCTTCACCCGCGGGGACCAGGAGTCCCTGATTAAGCACCGCACCCTTCCCCCCGGCCACGTCCTGGCAATCAAGACCGGGGGATGCACGCACGCCGCGATCCGTGAGGACGTCGGCACGAACGTCGGCGCACTCGAGGCCCTCCCAGCCGGCTTCGCGCCCTCACTCCCCACTGGACAGCTTCCTCCTCCCACATCTCCACGAATACCACTCGGTTTGGACTGCGTCTAACCTCATTAGGTGTAGCCGTTCATAGGCCTTCGATAGCACCGCTTCATCCTGCAGCCCCTTCCTACACATGCGTCTTCAGACTTCATCCACACCCCAGCCCTCCGATGGCCACACCCGGGTTCCCCCACATTCAGATATGCTACCGCACACGCCATATGTTTTGTTTATGTAGCATAGGGCGTTGGTATTTACAGCTACTCATCTACTACTACGAGAGCTCTGGATAACGAACCGCTCCTATCAACAATGCCCCACATGTATGCTTCAGGATCCCATACACGACCGACAACGCACTGAACACAGCTGAGGTCGACCACAGAAATGCTACCAAAATTACGGTAGAAGTGAATGTCAAGCCTTGAGTGGCTACGCTCGATTGCGCACTCCAATACTGCGGCAAGAGCAACGACTGCCCCGTCTGGAGAGAGGACATCTAGCCCCAGCCGCTGTGCCGTCTGCGTATCAAAGTTGACCTGAACGACGTACTCCAGTCGGCCGTAGAACGTCTGCAGCTCATAGGACGGTTGCTTTCTGGCTTTGTGCTTGTTCTTGTCAACAAGAACTTCATACTGTGGCGAGCGATCAGGTATGCATTGGAACAGGTTTTGAAAAGGCGGGGACTCACTCTCACAAAAGTGGCGTCCCTCGCATCCCTAGTGCGGCTCTGAACCCGATACGCATGAAGCGTGTCGCCCTCATTCCGGATTCGAACTCGACCCCATCCTATGAGCTCCATAGGCGTATGTTTCTTAACCAGCGCGGAGTTCGTGCGGCCTAGACGAGTACTCAGCGCGCCCAGGATCTTCTTTCGGAGCTCCTGGTCTGGGACAAACGGTTTGCGGGGAGGAGAGAAGACGCATGTGGTATCTGCTCCCGACAGAGCGTTGGGAATCACAGAACAAATGACAAGAGGAAATGCGTTACTCACATTCTGGAAAACACATCTCCCCCCGTCGCAGGTCGTCCTCCTCGCGCTTCGGTCGGAGCTCCAGTTCCGTGCCAACGTCGTAAATGAGTCTGATCTGCGTGATCTGGGCCTTGGCCAGGAGGTGGTTGTCGATGCATGCCCAAGGGAACCGCCTGCTCTTGATAGCGGGCTGGAGATCCCCACAGAATCTCTCCATTGCGAAGGCCCACGACGTCCAAACCGGCCCGATGTCTTCGATGCTGTCCGCGATGTGAAGCAGTGCGTGGATGGTAACAGGGCAAGCCGAAATACGGGATGGGTCATGCTGGTAGTAATAAAGCTCGTACATCTTCACCCACTTGATGAACCCTGTACGAATCCTGTTGAGGTCCTCTACAGTAATCTCAAATTGGAGACACAGAAGGAGGAGCTCCACGAGGTCGACAAAGTGAGTGTAGTAGCGCTGCTCACTAAAACGGCTTTCAAGGAGAACCGGGGCGAGATATAGAGTCCATATGGACCAAGCATCGGCCGTACACATGGACCTGTCGCTTGAGATGTCGCCCAGCGGTGGACCGAATATTGAGGGGACGGTGCTTCCGGTCTTGGCGGTAGCCTGCCCGATGGCAGACCAAACTGTGGCTGAGAATTGGTATGAGTGCTTGCCGTCGTTGAGCTTTTTGAAGGTGCCGGTCCAGTGAAGGATGAGGTTGGGGATGAGGTTCTCCCAGATGAGGTGCATGAAGTCGTAAGGGAAGGAGGTGGGAAAGGAGATGGAGGGCAGATAGAAGAGTGAAGAAACGCCGTTGATCCCGTACTCGCGCGCCAGACGCTTGCGAGATGCTTCCGTCTCAGCTGCCATGACCTGCCTGCCCTGCTCTAGCATCTGCTCGTGCGTGCGCTGTGGAAGCCTCGCTGGATCATATGCCTTCACAAGACTCTCATCGTTCCGGACTTTGGGATGGCGACTCCGGTTTAGTGGCACATAGAGGGTTGTCGATTTGGAGTTGGGCTCTGGGAGGCCTCGAATCTCGCACATTCTACAAGGTACGAGCCCATTGTGACCTTTGATTTGCATGACCATTGACACGGCAGGTATGTCACCGCAGACGAGAATGATGAAAGCACAGAGAAGGAAGGTTGACATGGTGAGGATGTCGAACGCCGTTACACCCAGCGCCAGCCTGAACATCTCGTTTACTGCTGGCCAGAGGAATGAGTCGAAGTCCTTCGGCTTCTTGGGCCCTGGGATGACGCATAGAGGTATGATGTTCTGCTTGTGGAAGCGCTCTTCAGGTGGAAGGTTGTAGTTGAAAGCGATTACAGGCCAGGCAGTCTTCTTTCTTCTACGCCAAGGAGCAAACCCATCTGTTGAGATCCCGAGGGCGATGTCTCGACGATCACTGAAGAACTTGCGCCCCGAATCCTTGCCATGGACGAAGACGTTGTGGTTCTTCAAAGTCCTGTAGTGCTTGCTGTCGAACAAGTCTGCGATGACACCCTGCTTCGACTGGTAGTCACCTCGGTACAGCATCTTCACAGCAGTAGGTCGGTGTCGATAGAGGGCCGCGAGGCGCGGCTCAAGTGCCAGGTATGTCCATTGCTTCCGGGGCCTTTTGTCTTCGTCATATCGGCTCAAACCGCAGTACAGACACTTCACTTCTTCTCCGGACGGACCAACGAACGCCATACAGGAGTCGAGGCAGCAATCATATCGATGTGGGGTGATGCCAGATAGGAAAGCGATACGTGCTCTGATCTTGTGGAGGGTGGGGAGTTCGGAAGACTGGAGAACGTACGGTAAGTCCTCTAGCGCGCTTTCGGTGAGATTGTGCTTAAGCTTGTACGTGTACGCCCTCAGGATAGCAAAGTCGCTCTTCGTCAGGCGGTCCTGGATGTCTGAGATCTCTTGCCGCAGGCTCTCGTATAGGCGGTCTTCAATCCCAGGGTTTAGAACGTCTTCCCAGTACTCCATAGTGCCCCATTCGTCCTCCTCTTCATCGTCACTGTCCCCAGACTCGGCAGGGTCTGGGCTCGCCTCTTCATCCTCGACCTCCTCCACAAGCACAGCACGACACTGCGCACTGAGGCGGAGGGCATCTTTGATGTGCTTCGGCGGCTCCAGACCCTCACCAGCGTCTTCGTTACGTATGTTCTGTTCTGCATCGTCATCGAGAGCTGCTTAACCAACCTCAGCTTTCCCCGCTCATCTCTCATATACCAATGCACTCACTGACGGAGTCATTCTCCTCCAGGGTGTTCCCCTCCGGCTCCGGCTCCCTCTCAACATCAATCTGAAGCTCGCCGATGTTGAAAACGGGCTCCATGCCCCCTCCTTCCAGCACGGTTTCAGTTGGTGTACCTGAGTCTCTGCTGTCCAAGGCATGGTCCTCTTGCAGTCCTTCTATGAGGACACGCCGTCGGTACGCTTCAAGACCCATGTGAGGGAGCTTCATGTCCTTCCGATGATGCCTGATCATCCGTTCTGACAGCCTCTTCCCACATCCGCAAACGCACCGTCTCTTCTTCTCTGAAGGTTTGGGGCGACTCGAAGAAGAAGCGGTGGATGCCGTAGCTCTTTGTCCCGACTTTGACTTTCCAACTTTAGCCTTTGGCTTTACTGACTTTGTCATCTACGTTCAGGTGAGTACTGAGAACCGTATTAAAGGAGATCTGATGCATTCTAACCTGGAATCCCAACGGTACATGCACACAGACGTAAACAAAGGCGAGTAGTGGCAGCAAAGGGTTTATTGGCAGAGATTTCGGAGCGAGTCTGTGAACTCCTGAGTCCCATCGGTGAGCCATACCCCATCAGGTGACCGTGTGAAAAGCCACTCATTCCAAAATCTCCTTGCGAAATCGCTGGCACGTCGCTCTCCTTTAGCTCAGCTCTGTTCTATCAACCCAAATTCCTTGCTTCACTATGCCCCCAAAATCTAAGAAAGAGAACCGACCTCCAGCAGGTTCTAGTAAAGGTGCATGTTCTCATTCTTTCTGGCTTGCAAGTGCTCACATACACTGTCACCGGTAGTGAAGTCGACCAATGGCGGTGTGAAAAAACCTGTCAAGGCTACGAAAGGAAGTCCCGGCAGTGATCAGGCGAGTGTTACTGTATCTATCAGAGCTTGCAGCAGCAGATCTCATGATCACTGCTCTCCGTTATATGTGCATACTGTAGCCGACGAACAAGACACCCTCCAAGGCAAAGGGCACTTCTATGCAGCAGGCTGCAAAGTCGAACAGCACCTCAGGTGTGAAGCACACTTCCGCGTCAATGGCGCGTGACAAGGGGGACGCAGAAGCCGAGCTAGTGAGGCTTCGAGGTGAGAATACTCGTTCATACATCACGCATCGCGCACTAATCCACCCCCATCTCACTCTATATACAGCCAAAGTGGCAGAGTTAGAGAAGGAGTCCCGGAAGCTGGAGGCTTCAGCGAAGAAGTCTCGCAGACGCCTGAACCATGTGGAGCGACTCATTCCTAAACCGAAGGGCACCGTTGGCAAGGATCTTCGTCTGCAGCACGAGATGGGTTTGAACAGGAACAAGCCCCTTTATTCTCAATGCCTTGTGAGTAACCACTGTCATCGCGCGGAGCTAATGCTTATCGTGTGTTCCCAACCAGGCATCTGTTCGGGATGCTAGCAAGTCCGTGCGTCTTGATATTCTGAAGGGAATCCGGTCCCAGGACCGAAAGAAGATGGGGGACCTGTATGATCTGGTGTGTAACCGTCTTGTTGCTTCTAGCACCATATCTAACTGAACGTGGCTAGGCCCGCCATGACCAACCGTACCTCAAGCGCTTCCAGGGCGATTGGGCAATCACACAGATCCTTATACAGTACCTTTCTAACCGCCGCAAGAAGGCCATTCGGGACGGCACTGCAGTCATCACAGAGGACGAGCATGGCCATCGTGTCTTGGTGCTATCGCAGACCGCTTTGAGGCCTGATGTCAAGGTGAGCATATCATACAGTATACTGCCCTATTCCCACCTAACGACTCCGGTTCAATGCTGTAGAAGGTCCAGGCCATCGTCAGTGATGACAGCGAGGACTCTGAACTGGATGACAATGCCCACATGATCATCGACGATGAAGACGGCATCCTCGACGATGAGGAGGTCTCTGTGGATGAAGGCGATGAAGACGAAGACGACGCTGACAACAATGGCTCGGAGGATGATGAGAAAGAAGACTCTTCGTTGTCCTCCGATGACGACAGCTCCAGCTTGGATGAAAGCCACCCACCGAGCGGCAAGGAGGACGCGAACAACGGCTTCAACGAGGCTCAGGCCAGGCAGTCCAGAAATGAAGACGACGACAGCCCAGACCGTGACCACGACAATCACGACGATGAGGAGAGCATGCCAATGGAACAGGACGATGGCATACAGGTGAGTTCGCTGCATTGCCTATCTCAATCGCGTTGCCTGAAGTCGAGCACCGTGATACCCTACCATAGGTGATGCCCCGTCCCGATGTCCAAGACGGTGATGGCAACCACCCCGACGAGAACGTTGAGCCCGACACCGCTGTCAACTATACCACACCTGCCACTCCGACCAAGCCACCGTCAAAGGGTCACAACAGGGCTCCTGAAGCCGCAACTGGCAAGAAGCACCCTGAGAAGGGCAAGACAACGAGCAAGACAGCAAGCAAGAAGACAGAAGCGCAGCAGGCGAAGGCGAATGATGCCCAGAAGAAGGCGACAAGGGCCAACGCCACGAAGGAGAAGAAGGCGAAGGCCAACGCTTCGAAGGAGAAGGAGAAGCCGACGAAGGCACCACGCAAGACGAAGGAGCGGATGACAAAGGCGGTCAAGCGTGAGCTCATGGCTCAGGGGGAGGACGACGACGAGAATGAGGGTGAGGAGGACGTTCGGCCGTCGCCCAAGCGGCGCAATTTGGGTAAGGTGGTTCCGAAGTAGCCTCTTACGCACTAGTAGAAGCATGTGGAGCGCGCTGTTAGTCTGAATGATGCCAATGCATCCGTATCCATCCATTTTGTGCTGCTCAGGACCAGTAGGCGTGTGATCTGAACCCGTGAGCCCAGTGAACCAACGCAGTGCAATGCGGCTACCAATAACCCGCGACATGGGGAGGTGAAAATCCCCAGGGGGTACAAATAACCCGCAGTATCTCGCGCGAGCCAGCGGATGGGCTCACCAGTGATTCCGGAAATATCCGGGGGTATAATCACGCCGCACATTAACACGCAACAGTGGTTGCAAGTACCCGGCGCTTGATCGCCATCACCCACGACGCAGATTAAAAGAACCCATTGTGCCCGGGTGAATATAATCTACATTTATGCTCACAGTGCGTCCTCGTGGAGCGTCCCCGCGCCGCTGGGCGAGCACGATTGCACGAAAGACCACGTGCGGGACTGGCCCGGGTGGGCGCGCGAGTTCGTGGACGACGGCGGCGGGGCGCGCGTCGTCCGCCTCGCGTTTACGCGCTCGACGCTCGCCCCGGTGATCACTAGGGTGTTCCACCTCGAGCTCGCAGGACGGCGGTACGAGGATATGATGGCGTCGCGGAACGTGTGGTTCCCGCCGCGGGCGCAGTCGGATGTGGATGCGATTCTCGCCGAGCAGGGCGCGGGGGGAGCGGGAAGTGAGGAAGCACGAGGAGAAGGAGAGGGAAAGGGAGAATTGATGGTTAGGTCCCTCCGGGGAGATGCATCAGGAAAAAGTGCTTGGCGCGAGAGCCTCGGCCCGGACTCGGGATCACACGCTGGTTGTCACTGATGGCCGGGAGAGCTCTCGAGCGCTCGAGCGTAATGACTGATGCTACCGAGGTCGTCCGAGCAGCGGCGAGCACTGCGGTGAGCTCGCGAGCTCTCCAGAGTTGCAGTGGTTGCTCACAACACCTTGAGAGCTACAGCTAGCTACTACCGAGCCCTCGCGTGTCTGAGTGACGCCACGAGAGGACTGTCGAGATGCCCTCGGCGCACAGGATACCCCAGGAGTTCGATAAAAATTTGTTTACAGTGTGTACACATTGGTTGTACTACGTATATGACACTAACAGAAGATACATACACCGCCGCCTCCCGGGTTGAGACATGCAGGAACGAGCTCCAGCGAGAGCTTGCGGCGGCGCCGTGCGCGAGGAGCACTGGCAGACCATCGTGCCGCTCGAAACGCGCTCCACGGAGCTCCTCGCAGCCCAGGTCTTCCTCACCCGTGCGGACGACGTGACAGACGAGTGGGTGCTTGGCTCGGTGCGCCTCCACGACGTCGCCTTTCTCGCCTGTTCCCATGTTGTGTGGTGGGTCAACCCATGTATTGTAGATACGGAGAGCGGGACTGTATTAGTATACCTACTTCAATATATTTTGTTTCAAACGCATATCTAGCAGCGAACAGAAATAGATCCGGGATGTGAATCATATCGGGAGTGCATATCATGCTCAAGAAGCCTCTCGAGCACTCTCGAGACGAAACTCGAAGCTACTCGACAGTGCTCACCGAGCTGCCGGCTGTGTCTCCCGAGCGCCCGCGAGGCGCCCTGCCAAGCTCTCGTGCCTCGAGAGAGGGGGACTTGTCACGCCGTACTCGAACTGCTCTCGAGCCTCGGGTGCACTCCCGAGACATGTCGTTTTTTCCTGATGTGCACGTCTTGCGGTTGAAGTGGAGGATGACGCGGAATCTCCGAAGTGGTGTCTGGGGCTCCGGATTCCGTGTTTCCCGAGGTTTCGCTCTAACTCTGGGCATCGTATTAGTAGAAATTGTTGAAATCAGGGGTGACTGACATGGCTCATTGAAATAAACCATCATTCACCGAAAAGCAGCAAGGGATGGAATCGAACGCTCGCCCGCGGACTGAAGCCAGCGCTTACACCCCTCAGGCGCTTAGTCTCAACGTTCAACGCTGCACTCAACGCTGTCTTCTTCTCAACCACGTTCCTCAAGAGCTCAATCGGCAGGTATGGTCTCATCTTCATTTTTTTCCGGTCGCTCTTCTGGTATCCAACGGCATCTCACTGTCAGCGCTCCCATAGGCCGTCAACCTTGTCGTACTGCCCTGCGTACGGACTCCTGAGGTCTTGTTTGCTGGCAGACGATGGAAGCAAAACAACAACCTCCTCAACGAGTTGCATGAGTCGCTGGGCGTGCTTCAGGAAGATACATGCACGGGCTCGCGTTCGAGTGCTTAAAAATGACGACGTCAGATTTGTCCACCGCTCACAACCAAGGACGCCCACACCAAACTCTTGTTTGGCAACGCCTCTGAACTCCGCCGACCAGCCGGGGCCTGACTCGAGCACCCCAAATCATTTCTAGGTGCCGTCAACTCGGTCTCTGCGACCAATCCGCGACACACGACGGCCTGCGGTGCCCTCCTCACCCCTGGCCGCCGTGATATCTCTGGGCGAGTCTTCTCATGCGCGGTACGTCGGTCGTTCTGTCGGGACTCGGCTGAGAGCTTCTGGTGATTAAAATCAATTTCCAGGGACTACTTTGAGATCCGAGAGCTCCTTCCCACCCGAGAGGCACCTGGTCTTGCTTGGGCGCGGAGACCTGCAGGAGGCGATTGGCCAGGTGATCCTCGGGACCCCAATATCGCGGGCCTCGACGGGTCGTTGGGCGAGCCGAGTGCACGGCCTTGTTCTCTGCGCAGATCTCGCATGATGCGGTCGCCACTCGGGATTCGGGGTGGGGTCCGCGGGGAGAGGATAAAAGCCCCCCTCCCCCGCGCTCTCTCTCCTCAGAACCCCCACGACCCCACCACCTCGACGATGTTCTACCCCCGCGACGCACCCCTGCTCATGCGGCACACTACACCCTCACACCTCGCCAGCCTCAACGGCAGCGGCGACGACATGCTCACCTCCGGGTGAGGCATCCGGTTCCGACTCCCAACTGCCCTCCGACTCGCAGTGTCGGCCTCACCAAGCGCGTACGGCACCTCGAAGGTGAGTTGACTTCGCCATCGTCGTGCGCCACTCGCGCTGACCACCCGCTAGGACTCGGCTCATGTCACTCACCTCGCTCGGCACCGAGGCTCTGGCGTCGCTCGCGCTTCGCCATCCTCACCGCCACATGGGCATGCGAGTGACAGCGTGCAGCGGCTTCGCGCCGCACCGCACGTGAGGCCGAGGACGAGGCTCGTATGCACCTCGGATCACCCCTCATGGTCCTCGCTGATGGCTCTCACAAGACGCACTTTAAGCCCGCCGGTGGTTCGTGCGTCTTTCTCTCACTCTCTCCGCCAACGTCGACGCTGACTTTCGCACAGCAGCTGCGCCTTCAATGGCAATCCCCCAACATGGTGAGTTGCTCGCCTTCCTTATTGGTTTCGAATGCGATCTGACTTTGACTGCGCAGCGACCGTCTTCGAGACCAATCGTACGTACAGGCTCAGTAAGGGCGCGGCCGATCGCTTCCCGCTGTCCAATCCAGCGGCGAAAGTAGGGCATGGTCCCGCGCCAGGCAGCACGCGCACTCCCGATGGTTGCCTCTCCGCGAAGCCTGTCGGAAAGTTCAGGCTCCGGGAAAGTCGTGCGTGCCGCCTCCAGTTTTCGATTCGCCTTTCTTTTCTCTCGATCTCTATCCCTCCCTCTTCCCCACACTCATACCCTCAAGGACGGCGATCGTCAGGCGGCGCGCACGACCCTATGAATGCCGCTCCGCGAACCTCGCGGAATGTTTTCATGGCTCCGGGACACTCGTACGCGCCGGCCCCAGCTCGGCCCGTCCCTGGCTCCTCTCTCTCTCTATCTCTATGTCCATGTCTACCTACGTTAGTACGGGCGACGGAGGTCCTTACGACCTCTGTTTAAAAATGCTCCCCGAGGTATCGGCGCAGGCCTCTCCGTGGCCCTCGGGACTAGTACCCGTCGCTCCTGCGGCGGGGAAGCCAACATGCGCCTTCGTTGTATTGCGTAGTCTTCAATGCGATTCGTACTTGGTACTTAGTGTTCGCTTGAACTTCATAGTGTGTGACACCGTCAACAATGGCCTAAGTAATCACGCTTTTAAGCTTTTAAATTGGCGCTTCTAGTGTGTGTACCGGAGTCGGAAGGGACCACTTCTATCCCGCCTTCCAAACATGGGGAATTGGTCGGTATTCAGCGTCAGGTGCGAGCATATGAGGCCAAGCAGTAGGGCAACCCAGACTCTGGTCTGGCGTGTGGCGGGTGGGGTGTGGTCCAGATCGAGATATTCCTCCTGGGAGGGTTGGCACAGTAATGCAACATCTTATGTACACGAATGTACTCGTCCGCGCCGTCTGGTAAAATACGGTCGAGAGAACCCAGCCCTCGCAGCAGACGCGGCGTCCAAAGTCACCCCTCCCGAAGCTTACATCCCCTGCACGATAGGAGCGGCGCCCTTCTCCAGGGCTGTCCGCAAGCTGCGGCGCGAGGATGTTAGAAGAAAGCCGGGAACGAGGAGAGTGGATGGTCG